>NC_057795.1:341229631-341491975 GCF_018294505.1 Triticum aestivum
GGCCGGGCTCGCGCGGGCCCCGGATGGGCTCCGTGGGCCGCGGCGCGATGAGGAGAGAGAGGGCGCGGGCCGAGGGGGAGGTGGCGGCTCCGGATTTGTCCAGGAGGCGGCGGGGGTGACGTGGCGGCCTGTGATTCGCCGGAGTGAGGTGGCTGGCGGCGGTGGACACGTCCGGTGGCGGAACGGACATGTCCGGCTGCGGGAGGAGGAAGATGGCTAGGGTTTCATCTCGGAATTTCGGGGAAGGTGGCCTATTTATAGATAGAGGGAGCTAGGAGAGTCCAAATGAGGAGCGGTTTTCGCCCACATGATCGTGATCAAACGACCGAGAGGATGGAGGGGGTTAGGATGGTTTTGGGACACTTTTGAGGGGTGTTGGGCTGTAACACAAAGAGGGCTTTTATGGTTACCCGGTTAACCGTTGGAGTATCAAACGACCTCCAAATGGCACGAAACTTGACAGGCGGTCTACCGGTGCTATACCAAGGCCGCTTGGCAAACCTCGGGCCATTCCAAGAAAGTTTAACACCCGCTCACAACAAGAGATAAAAGGGGAACACCGGAGGACATAGGAGTGCCGGATTGCAAAACGGACAACGAGGAAAATGCTCGGATGCATGAGACGAACACGTATGCAAAATGAAATGCACATGATGACATGGCAATATGCAACACACAAGCAAATGACATGGCAATGACGGCGAATAAGTGGAGGACACCTGGCGCATCGAATCCGGGGTGTTACACTGTTGTAGCGCACATCTCCAACAACGCAAGATTCATAATGTCCCATTGCTAGTGCGTGAAGGGCATCATCAACTGCCTGCCCATCCTCCCACATCTTCTTAACCTATGGTTATAAAATAGAGAAGCTGATAATCTTAGGTACTCATTATATTAAAAAAACTGACAGTGCAATTCAAAAGCTTACATGGGTCTTGAACCATTTCGCAAATCCTGCCATAACCAGTTTGTCTATGTTTCTTGGATTTTGCGGCAGTAACTCCTTTCTGTTGATGTTGCACAACATAGTGATTGCGTCAAACATCTAAATATATAATAATGTGCCGCAAGTTTAGTAGATTATGATGTATAAGCTATAGTACTTAGCACTTACTTGATATAAGGTAGAATCTCAGGACAATTGCTACGTCTTAAGCTTGCGTTGGTTTTCCTTGAAGAGGAAAGGGTCATGCAGCACAGTAGCGTAAGTATATCCCTCAGTTTTTGAGAACCAAGGTATCAATCCAGTAGGAGGCTCCTCACAAGTCCCACGCATCTACACAAACAAACAAGAACTCGCAACCAACGCAATAAAGGGGTTGTCAATCCCTTCACAGCCTGTCACATCCCTAGTTCTGGCCTGACCTATGCTTGCTTCCATCTGTGCATCATGTTTAAATTTTTGAAACTTGAACTGAGGAATTCAGAATCCTCAAAACCCTAAATAAAAGAAGGGCAAAAACCCTAAAATCTCATTCATTGTTCCAAAATGCTCTTCTTAGATGTTTAATATTTTTGGCAAGGGTTTTGATCCAAACCAAAAATAATGAACATTTTAAAAGGATTTATTTTTGGGACTTTGAATTTAAATCATTAGCTATTTGAATTTGAATTATATTCATATAGTTAGAATATAATTTCAAATATCCCTGAAATATTTTATGAGCTTTTGGAAAAGTCCATCTAGCAAAATAAAAATATTCAGAGGAGCTTTTGGCATTTTTTGAATTATTTTAAATTCAAAACAGTGGCAAAAGATTAAATAAAAGAAAACAGAACAGAAATTTAAAAAAAAGAGAGAAGCCCAGCCACTTACCTGACTTACCAGCCGGCCCAGCTCCTCCAGCGCGGCCCAGCCCACCCTTTTCCTGTCGTCTTCCTCCCCTCGCACTGAAGCAGCTCGGTGGCGAGCGCTGGCGATGCCCCGGCCACCTCCTGCTTGCCGCCTTCCCCTCGTCGCCCTGGACTCCGTCCGCGACGCCACGCAGCCCCTGGCCCTTCTCACTCCCTCTGTACTCCTCCCCCCTTCTCTGCTCTCTCCCGCAGCACCACCGACACGCCACCATCGCCGCCGACGCCGATTGCCGCAGCCACCGGCCACCCCTCGCCCTCCCGCTGAGCTCAGGAGCTCCGCCACTCCGTCCTTGACCCACCTCACCGAGCCACGCCCCTCCAGAAGCCCCCGAACGACCTCACCGGGCTCGTCTTCTACCTCGGACCCGCCGGCCATCACCGTCAAATTTGTCGGCTCCGGACCCTCCCCGACCTCGCCGAGCGTTCCGTCATCATCGCGGTGAGCCCCGTCGTGTTTCCCCTCTCTCCATTCGCTCGCCCCTATGCTGCACCCGCCGTCTCACCGCAACCGGAGCTCGCTGCCGCCGGCCATGTTGCCGTCGCGGCCATGGCTTGTTTCGGTCGCGTCCGAGCACGGCTTTGAGCTCGTGGGGCTCACAGGAAGCCCATGCGCAGCTCAGCTTGTCCAAAACCCCACCAGGGCCTCGCGCCCGTTACCACCCGAACTCCGGCGCCGCCGCGAGCTCCGTTCCGACGAGCCCCAGCGTCCCCGCAGCCTCCCACCTACCCCATCAGATGCGGGAGAGCCCGGGCTATGCCTCGGTGCCCTCAGCGCGTGAATCCGATGCCCTAGCGCAAGTCCGGCGTGCCCCCGCCGTGCTCCGTGGTCGTCGCCGGCGAAACTCCGGCGGGAGCTGACGTGGCTCCGTCATTAGGAGCTAATCCAACGAACTAAACCACCCACAGCCAGTGACAGTAGGCCCCACCCCTGGTCAAAACCCAGTCAGCGCTGGGTTTGACCGGGATTAGTTCCTGTGTCACTGACCAGTGGACCCACTGGTCAGGTTTGACCCGGGGCGCCCAGTTGACTCCGCTGACGTCACAGTGACGTGGTGCTGACGCCATAAATCATTTTCTGGATTTAAAATAAATTCAAAAATTCCAGAAAATTGTATAAACTTCTAAAAATCATAGAAATTCAACCGTAACTCCAAATTAAATAAATTATATATGAAAAATTATCAAAAAAATTCAAGGAATCCATCTGTAACATTTTCATGCATGTTTGATCAATGTTTGTCCTCTGTTTTGGACAAAACAAATAAAGGGCATTTAAATAATCATATATGGGGTTGGAGTTTGAATCTTGTATTCAAACCAACCTCATTTAATCTGTTGCTAGTTGCATTAGCTCAAAACACATTCATTTTGCCATGTCATGATCATGCATCATATTGTGCATTGCATTGATTGTGTTCCCTTCTATGTTGCCGGTATTTGTCCCCTCTCGATAGACGTGATACCGACAATGTGATCGTTGACACTGATGAAGACTCAATGCTATCTTCAGAAGTGCCAGGCAAGCAAAACCCCCTTGTTCATTCCGATAAAATCCCACTCTCTCGCTCCTGCTCTCTATTACTGCATTAGGACAACAACGATTCAACTGTTACTCGCCGCGGTAGCTGAACCCCTTTATCCTTTGCATGACCTGTCATTCCACAGTAAATAGATGAAACCCACTAGCATGAGTAGGAGTTGTTTGAGCCCTGTTGTGCCTACTCATTCATGTTTGTTTGTCATGCCTGCTATTGCTTAGAGTTGAGTCAGGTCTGATTCATCGGGGATGAATTAGAGGCGTGTGAACATGTCCCACTGTGTGTGAGCTAAGTGTGTGAACATGATTTGGTAAAGGTAGCGGTGAGAGGCCATGTAGGAGTACATGGTGGGTTGTCTCATTGCAGCCGTCCTTAGGAACTGAGTTCTGTGTTTGTGATCCATGACCAGTTACTACCACACATTGGGTTCCGGTAACTCGACCCCTCTCGACTTATTAATCAACATGATCTTTGTCCAGGAGTTGCAACTAGTTTCTGGTGTTTGTAGGTAGTGTTAGTAGTCTACCAAGTGGCACCCGGTACAGGTGGGCTTGGGACAGACTAGGCACAGTGGCCCGGTGTACCAAGCGGCACCCGGATGGTGGGCTTGGGAACCCTGCTCACATCGTTTGGGGCCGTAAGCGACACCCCGGCCGGATCTCCTTGCGGATGGAACCCGAATAGGCGATAAACCTGGACTAGGGACTTGTTCGGTTAGTCAGGTCGTGGCCGACTCCCTCGCCCGGCTTCCGCTTGAAGGTTGCCGAGGTACATGACGTGTACAGGGCGAGAAGCGGCGAGAGCGTGTGTGAAGAAGTACACCCCTGCAGGGTTATCATCATCTATTCGAATAGCCGGATTCTTCGGATATGGAAACTTGGACCCCTTGCATAGTTCATAGACAAGTGAAAGTGGATACTTTAAAATACGCAAGATAAGCGTGAGTGCTATGGATGGCGTTCTCGTAGGGAGACGGGAGCGGGTCCATAGTGGTGTATTGATATGGTGAATATGTGGACTCGTGTGCGCCACCTCAAAAGAGTTACTTGCAGTCGTAGTTCAGGATAGCCACCGAGTCAAAGCTGGCTTGCTGCAGTCAAACCCCACCATCCCCTTTGTTGATAATGATGCATATGTAGTTAGTTCTGATGTAAGTCTTGCTGGGTACATTTGTACTCACGTTGCTTAATTTATGTTTTTGCAGAGAGAGACTTCGGTCTCACTAGTAGTTCCACGTGGACTTCGACGTTTAGCTTGTTACCTCAGCTACGATCTTGTGCCCTCGACAGGATCTGGTAGATAGTCAGGCTTCTCAGCCTTTTTCATTTATAGATGTCTGTACCCAGACATGATAGCTTCCGCATGTGCTTTGACTTGTATGCTCTGATTGTTGGGTCATGAGACCCATGTTTGTAATATCTCGCTCCTCGGAGCCTATTGAATAAACTACTTGAGTCATAGAGTCATTTTGTGATGCCATGTTGTATTGCACATATCGAGCATATTGTGTGTATGTTATTGAAATGCTTGGTATGTGTGGGATCTGACTATCTAGTTGTTTATCTTTAGTAGCCTCTCTTACCGGGAAATGTCTCCTAGTGTTTCCACCGAGCCATGGTAGCTTGCTACTGCTCCGGAACACTTAGGCTGGCCGGCATGTGTCCTTCTTCGTTCCTGTGTCTGTCCCTTCGGGGAAATGTCACGCGATGAATACAGGAGTCCTATTAGCCCGCTACAGCCCGGTTCACCGGAGTCCTGCTAGCCCAGTGCTACAGCCTGGATTCACTCGCTGATAACCGACACGTTCGATGCTGGGTCATGGATGCCTGTCCCTGTAAGTTTGTGCCACTTTGGGTTTACAACTAGCCATGTCAGCCTGGGCTCCTTATCATATAGATGCTAGCGACACTGTCATATACGTGTGCCAAAAGGCGCAAACGGTCCCGGGTAAAGGTAAGGCGACACCCGTGGGAATACCGTGCGTGAGGCCGCAAAGTGATATGAGGTGTTACATGCTAGATCGATGTGGCATTGAGTCGGGGTCCTGACAGCGTTGGTATCAGAGCTTGACTGCCTATAGGATTACCAAGCCAAACTGGTCGAAGTTGAGTCTAGAAATTCTTTAGTTATATAAGGGAATTGATTGTGGGATGGAACGTAAGGCTCTTTTTACTCCTTACATCTTATGCCTTCTGATCTGAGTCATCTTATCTTTCCTGCGGGGTTAAGAAACTAGGCTATCTCTTCTTCTATTAGGATCACGTGTTACTAATCCGTAGACCTATAAGATTGTTGGATTTAAGCCTCAGTCCAGTTCCTACCACTTCGGTATGTCTCTGATGATCTCGAAACCTTGATATTGTGCTTCTGAGTGGTTATGCCACCATTTTTGTAGCATGTCTCAAATCTTTTTGAGCATTTATAGCCGTTATGCTGTCCGAGTCATCCCAGGTTCCTAAATAATCTGATGCATTTGCAAAATCCTTTCCCTCTGGTTTCGATGTTCCTTTATGCCAGCTCAATCACACTAATTGTTGAGTTGAGGTACTCTATTGCCTCGACATTTATGTTGGAGTTATTATTATGACCCTAGGTGTCTCAGGTGATCATCTAGTAGTCTAGCCATGTTTTGTGATCCCAGTGTGATGATTCTGGCCATCATTCCCGAAAGCGTCCCGTGATGCTACTTAGGAGTAGGTATTCTACCCCTGGGTTTTAAACCCGAGATTCACTCTACTTACTTCATGTTGATAGTGTTTGTTAGTTCCTTTAGGATATTAGTAACCTTTGCGATAGTCCTTGAAGTCTGTGGTATTTTCTTCTTCCGAATACCATGAACTACCTATGGCAGAAGTTCCTCGTTGAACTGAAATATCACAACAGGAGTGCTCTCGATGGGTTCTCCATTCCACATTGTGAATCTGCATGTCCTTCCTTTTCAGCATGGGTTATCCGGAAGAAATATGTTGAACTTCGTTCGACATGCTAAACCATGCATCCACAACTCAGAAAATCGTATGTTCCTTTGAGTTGTCCATCTTTAGTTGTTTTCTGACCCTCGTATATCAATTGATAGTCAGGAGTAATTGTGCATTCGTGTTATCAATGCTTATTATTCTTGTGGTCCGTCAAGCCATTCTATTCAGGATGACTAGGAGAAACAAACTCCAGTACCTCATCCATATCTAGGATTGGGTCAAAATAGTGGTGCTCCGCAGATCAAGATGCTAATCCAGTTTTGTTCTGTTCTACCCTGAAGTATTACCCTCTTTATGTCAAGAAAGTCATAGGAATTACACATCATCTTATGAATTCTTGGTGCAGTGATACTTCTCGCCATCATTATTCATTTCTCGGCTACCGTGTTGTTGCAACCGGAATGCCGACGGGTGAACTATGATGTGTGAAATCAGTACCCCTAGCAACTAGTTGCTTGGTAGTAAATGGACAATATTCTCATTCTTAGCATGTTGGTTTTGAATCACCATTCTAAGATAGATTGTGCTACCTAGTCCTTATTTACTGGTGCACTCTTTGATTGATGAGTTAGGATTTTGTCATCTTGCCCTGAAAAGCAAGATTGTTCTCGAGCTTATTAACATACCGGTGGTTCATGATATTCCGAATTTCTTCTCGAAAGTATCACCAGGTTGTCGCCTGATCGCTATGTTGATCTCGTGATCAAGTTGGTTTATTCCTGTAAACCACTATTTCTCCAAGAATCCCTGTTGGATACCCCTGAGCTAGTTGGTTAAGCTAGACAACAACTTGGAGAGTTGGAAGATAAAAGCTTGCCTAACTTAGTTCGTTCCAAAGGGATATTCTTGTGTAGTGTGTGTTGAAGAAAGATGATATCTTCATCGATTGGTTCCTGTGATCAGTTGCTGGACCTATTGTCTTATCAATCCTTTGATTTGAGTGTGGGCTATCGTCAAATCAAGTCAGAACCAACGATGCTCGTAATGCTGTCTTACTCGTGGTTTTCCTCGAGCATACACCATTATATTCTTTGGTCTGACCAATGCTATCACCGTGTTCACCTAACTATGGAATTCCTTATAAAAAGGGAACCCGGATGAATTGTTGTTGAGCCCATTGACAACATCCTTATCTCCTCCATGATTTTGTTGAACATTAAGCTATTGTTGGAAACTTTGTAAACAATGCCTTCGAGTTCCGTCTCTGAGGTATATGTTTGGATGAAAGAAGTGACTTCCTTTGATTCACGTGCATTTGATGTAAGTTGCCGCCGTGAATTCGAGAAAGCATGTTTTTGCTCCTCTAGAATCATCCCAAGTCAGTCATGCATGTGCGAAGTATTCTATGGTCTGAAAGACTGATCATCTTCATTCCATATGTATCCCCTAGCACACCAAGCCACTGACTGATTTGTTCTAGGAGAAGGAGTTCTTTTTAAGAGCTAACCCGGGCTTAATCAAGAACTTTGATATCCTCGATGATGGTTCCCAACCAGAACTCGGTAGTGTTTATTATAAGACTACCATGTGGTCGTGCTTGTCTGGGACAACATGTTCACATGTCTGTAGCAGAACCAGCTCATGTTTTGGAGCTTGCTATCGTAGTTCATTTCCCGAGGATCTTGGAACGTCATCTCGTCGATTGTGTTGCAAACTTTCATTTTTCTTCCTAGACTCGATGAGTCTGGAATATCCTGACACCAACCAGATCTGAATCTCAGGCAGATATGATGGTTGGAACATTTCCCAAGAACTATAATATTGGCCCCTCGATAACCGGTAAAGCGGATGTCATGGCCAACACACCCCGCCGGAAGACCTATTATTGTAGTATCTTGATTGAAGAAGTTGGCCACCTCCCCATAAGGATTTTGTAGGATTTACCTCCGTAACTGTTCCTTATGGATTCTATTGCTCCCGAAGTCCGACCTTTACTTGATATTCTAGTTATCAAACCATATCTATGAATGGGATACACTAGCACATCAAGGAGAACATTAGAAGCGGAGTGCTAAATGTCTCTCGGTCGATCATCCAGATTTTATTTCCTTGGCCCCGCCAAGGGTGAAATCTGAGAAAGTGTTATCTCTCCTTGTATCTGCATCGTCCATCGCTATTCATCATGGTAGTATGATGTGTTGTCAGCACCCTTGACACGGATGTTGATAAAACCTTGATGAATATGGAAAGGCTCAAGTTCTTGAGAGCACGCACAAGCGCTACGTGTTATCATCGGCACTAACTGGGATTCCTCTCAGTTTCCTCGGCAATGCTATGACCTTTTCAAACAGTGAATTCACTCTCTATTGTTGGGTTCTTCCCCAGTTACCAGAATCATTCCCAGCATTTGCATTTTGTTCCCATCTTGCACCGCCAATGTGCCATTCTACCATGGGTCTCTTCCATTTCCGGTGGTAAGCAAATTCATCCATTACGTTGTCTTCAACAAGGTAATCCACATCATCCAAGTCCGAGTATGCCATTCTACCGACCCCCTCCAAACGATCGCTCGAGAATTGCCTTAGGCTGGTTTAAAGAGTTTCAATGATCTCTGAATCAAAGGTAATTCTTTTTACCACTTAAGGTAATAATCTACGAATCACCCTCCTCCAGGATGTTTCGTCGTGGTATCATGGCAACTCAACTCCTCGTTACATTGACAATCGTTTACCACCTTCTTAGGTGTGGAATTGTTGTCTACTTAGCGAACCCAAGTCATCTGTCTCACTCCATTTCTTCAGATCTATGCTTCGTGTCTCAGCTCGAGAGATGTGTCAATGTCTCATCCCATGAGTTGATCCTGAGTTGTTCGATCTTCGAGAAGATCGACCCTTCTAGAGTCTCCTTCTTCCCTCCATGTCATGTTGGCAGGATTTCTCAGAGCAAGACTTCAAGACAATGATGGTGATTGAATCAACGTTCCTATGAAGTGCAACCTGGATCGTGAAGATTGTGCTAGTTTGCGTTCCCCATCGTCTTACCCTACACTTGAATCTCGGGTCGAGATTCTTGTTTAGTGGGGGTGAGTTGTCACATCCCTAGTTCTGGCCTGACCTATGCTTGCTTCCATCTGTGCATCATGTTTAAATTTTTGAAACTTGAACTGAGGAATTCAGAAGCCTCAAAACCCTAAATAAAAGAAGGGCAAAAACCCTAAAATCTCATTCATTGTTCCAAAATGCTCTTCTTAGATGTTTAATATTTTTGGCAAGGGTTTTGATCCAAACCAAAAATAATGAACATTTTAAAAGGATTTATTTTTGGGACTTTTGAATTTAAATCATTAGCTATTTGAATTTGAATTATATTCATATAATTAGAATATAATTTCAAATATCCCTGAAATATTTTATGAGCTTTTGGAAAAGTCCATCTAGCAAAATAAAAATATTCAGAGGAGCTTTTGGCATTTTTTGAATTATTTTAAATTCAAAACAGTGGCAAAAGATTAAATAAAAGAAAACAGAACAGAAATTTTAAAAAAAGAGAGAAGCCCAGCCACTTACCTGACTTACCAGCCGGCCCAGCTCCTCCAGCGCGGCCCAGCCCACCCTTTTCCTGTCGTCTTCCTCCCCTCGCACCGAAGCAGCTCGGTGGCGAGCGCTGGCGATGCCCCGGCCACCTCCTGCTTGCCGCCTTCCCCTCGTCGCCCTGGACTCCGTCCGCGACGCCATGCAGCCCCTGGACCTTCTCACTCCCTCTGTACTCCTCCCCCCCCTTCTCTGCTCTCTCCCGCAGCACCACCGACACGCCACCATCGCCGCCGACGCCGATTGCCGCAGCCACCGGCCACCCCTCGCCCTCCCGCTGAGCTCAGGAGCTCCGCCACTCCGTCCTCGACCCACCTCACCGAGCCATGCCCCTCCAGAAGCCCCCGAACGACCTCACCGGGCTCGTCTTCTACCTCGGACCCGCCGGCCATCACCGTCAAATTCGTCGGCTCCGGACCCTCCCCGACCTCGCCGAGCATTCCGTTGTCATCGCGGTGAGCCCCGTCGTGTTTCCCCTCTCTCCATTCGCTCGCCCCTATGCTGCACCCGCCGTCTCACCGCAACCGGAGCTCGCTGCCGCCGGCCATGTTGTCGTCGCGGCCATGGCTTGTTTCGGTCGCGTCCGAGCACGGCTTTGAGCACGTGGGGCTCACACGAAGCCCATGCGCAGCTCAGCTTGTCCAAAACCCCACCAAGGCCTCGCGCCCATTACCACGCGAACTCCGGCGCCGCCGCGAGCTCCGTTCCGACGAGCCCCGGCGTCCCCGCAGCCTCCCACCTACCCCATCAGATGCGGGAGAGCCCGGGCTACGCCCCGGTGCCCTCAGCGCGCAAATCCGATGCCCTAGCGCAAGTCCGGCGTGCCCCCGCCGTGCTCCGTGGTCGTCGCCGGCGAAACTCCGGCGGGAGCTGACGTGGCTCCGTCATTAGGAGCTAATCCAACTAACTAAACCACCCACAGCCACTGACAGTAGGCCCCACCCCTGGTCAAACCCCAGTCAGCGCTGGGTTTGACCGGGATTAGTTCCTGTGTCACTGACCAGTGGCCCCACTGGTCAGGTTTGACCCGGGGCGCCCAGTTGACTCTGCTGACGTCACAGTGACGTGGTGCTGACGCCATAAATCATTTTCTGGATTTAAAATAAATTCAAAAATTCCAGAAAATTGTATAAACTTCTAAAAATCATAGAAATTCAACCGTAACTCCAAATTAAATAAATTATATATGAAAAATTATCAGAAAAATTCAAGGAATCCATCTGTACCATTTTCATGCATGTTTGATCAATGTTTGTCCTCTGTTTTGGACAAAACAAATAAAGGGCATTTAAATAATCATATATGGGGTTGGAGTTTGAATCTTGTATTCAAACCAACCTCATTTAATCTGTTGCTAGTTGCATTAGCTCAAAACACATTCATTTGCCATGTCATGATCATGCATCATATTGTGCATTGCATTGATTGTGTTCCCTTCTATGTTACCGGTATTTGTCCCCTCTCGATAGACGTGATACCGACGATGTGATCGTTGACACTGATGAAGACTCAATGCTATCTTCAGAAGAGCCAGGCAAGCAAAACCCCCTTGTTCATTCCGATAAAATCCCACTCTCTCGCTCCTGCTCTCTATTACTGCATTAGGACAACAATGATTCAACTGTTACTTGCTGCGGTAGCTGAACCCCTTTATCCTTTGCATGACCTGTCATTCCACAGTAAATAGATGAAACCCACTAGCATGAGTAGGAGTTGTTTGAGCCCTGTTGTGCCTACTCATTCATGTTTGTTTGTCATGCCTGCTATTGCTTAGAGTTGAGTCAGGTCTGATTCATCAGGGATGAATCAGAGGCGTGTCAACATGTCCCACTGTGTGTGAGCTAAGTGTGTGTACACGATTTGGTAAAGGTAGCGGTGAGAGGCCATGTAGGAGTACATGGTGGGTTGTCTCATTGCAGCCGTCCTCAGGAACTGAGTTCTGTGTTTGTGATCCATGACCAGTTACTACCACACATTGGGTTCCGGTAACTCGACCCCTCTCAACTTATTAATCAACATGATCTCTGTCCAGGAGTTGCAACTAGTTTCTGGTGTTTGTAGGTAGTGTTAGTAGTCTACCAAGTGGCACCCGGTACAGGTGGGCTTGGGACAGACTAGGCACAGTGGCCCGATGTACCAAGTGGCACCCGAATGGTGGGCTTGGGAACCCTGCTCACATCATTTGGGGCCGTAAGCGACACCCCGGCCGGATCTCCTTGCGGATGGAACCCGAATAGGCGATAAACCTGGACTAGGGACTTGTTCGGTTAGTCAGGTCGTGGCCGACTCCCTCGCCCGGCTTCCGCTTGAAGGTTGCCGAGGTACATGACGTGTACAGGGCGATAAGTGGCGAGAGCGTGTGTGAAGAAGTACACCCCTGCAGGGTTATCATCATCTATTCGAATAGCCGGATTCCTCGGATATGGAAACTTGGACCCCTTGCATAGTTCATAGACAAGTGAAAGTGGATACTTTAAAATACGCAAGATAAGCGTGAGTGCTATGGATGGCGTTCTCGTAGGGAGACGGGAGCGGGTCCATAGTGGTGTATTGATATGGTGAATATGTGGACTCGTGTGCGCCACCTCAAAAGAGTTACTTGCAGTCGTAGTTCAGGATAGCCACCGAGTCAAAGTTGGCTTGCTGCAGTCAAACCCCACCATCCCCTTTGTTGATAATGATGCATATGTAGTTAGTTCTGATGTAAGTCTTGCTGGGTACATTTGTACTCACGTTGCTTAATTTATGTTTTTGCAGAGAGAAACTTCGGTCTCACTAGTAGTTCCACGTGGACTTCGACGTTTAGCTTGTTACCTCAGCTACGATCTTGTGCCCTCGACAGGATCTGGTAGATAGTCAGGCTTCTCAGCCTCTTTCGTTTATAGATGTCTGTACCCAGACATGATAGCTTCCGCATGTGCTTTGACTTGTATGCTCTGATTGTTGGGTCATGAGACCCATGTTTGTAATATCTCGCTCCTCGGAGCCTATTGAATAAACTACTTGAGTCGTAGAGTCATTTTGTGATGCCATGTTGTATTGCACATTTCGAGCATATTGTGTGTATGTTATTGAAATGCTTGGTATGTGTGGGATCTGACTATCTAGTTGTTTATCTTTAGTAGCCTCTCTTACCGGGAAATGTCTCCTAGTGTTTCCACCGAGCCATGGTAGCTTGCTACTGCTCCGGAACACTTAGGCTGGCCGGCATGTGTCCTTCGTTCCTGTGTCTGTCCCTTCGGGGAAATGTCACGCGATGAATACCGGAGTCCTGTTAGCCCGCTACAGCCCGGTTCACCGGAGTCCTGCTAGCCCAGTGCTACAGCCTGGATTCACTCGCTGATGACCGACACGTTCGATGCTGGGTCATGGATGCCTGTCCCTGTAAGTTTGTGCCACTTTGGGTTTACGACTAGCCATGTCAGCCCGGGCTCCTTATCATATAGATGCTAGCGACACTGTCATATACGTGTGCCAAAAGGCGCAGACGGTCCCGGGTAAAGGTAAGGCGACAGGAATACCGTGCGTGAGGCCGCAAAGTGATATGAGGTGTTACATGCTAGATCGATGTGGCATTGAGTCGGGGTCCTGACACAGCCACTTGCAAAAGTGTGATCTGATAGAGATAGCAAGATAAGATAAATATATTTTTGGTATTTTATGATATAGATTGGAAAAGTAAAGATGCAAATAAAAGTAGATTGAAAACTTGTATGATAAGAGATAGACCCGGGGGCCATAGGTTTCACTAGTGGCTTCTCTCAAGATAGCATAATTATTACGGTGGGTGAACAAATTACTGTCGAGCAATTGATAGAAAAGCGCATAGTTATGAGATTATCTAGGCATGATCATGTATATAGGCATCACATCCGTAACAAGTAGACCAACTGATGCCTGCATCTACTACTATTACTCCACACATCGACCTCTATACAACATGCATCTAGAGTATTAAGTTCATGAAGAACAGAGTAACGCTTTAGGAAAGATGACATGATGTAGACGGATAAACTCGTGCAATATGATATAAACCCCATCTTTTTATCCTCGATGGCAACAATACAATACGTGCCTTACTGCCCCTGTTGTCACTAGGAAAGGACACCGCAAGATTGAACCCAAAGATAAGCAGTTCTCCCATTGTAAGAAAGATCAATCTAGTAGGCCAAACCAAACTGATAATTTGAAGAGACTTGCAAAGATAACTTAATCACACATAAAAGAATTCAGAGGAGATTCAAATATTTCTCATAGATAAACTTGATCATAAACCCACAATTCATCGGATCTCGACAAACACACTGCAAAAAGAGTTACATCGAATAGATCTCCAAGAAGAGGAATGAGAACTTTGTATTGCGAATCAAATAGAGAGAAGAAGCCATCTAGCTAATAACTATGGACCCGAAGGTCTGTGGTAAACTACTCACCACTCATCGGAGAGGCCTTGGAGATGATGTAGAGGCCCTCCATGGTGGATTCCCCCTCCGGCGGAGCGCCGACGACGACTCCAAGATGGATACAGAAGGTTACGGTGGTGGAAATAGTTTTTCGTGGTCACCTCTGATGTTTTCGAGGTACGGGTGTATATATAGGAGGAAGAAGTACGTCGGTGGATGATCGAGGGGCCCACGAGGGTGGGGGCACGCCCACCTATAGGGGGCGTGTCGGGCACCCTCGTGGCCGCCTCGCTTGTTTCTTGACTTCCACTCCAAGTCCTCTAGATCATGTTTGTTCCAAAAAGATCGCTCCCGAAGGTTTCATTCCGTTTGGACTCCGTTTGATGTTCCATTTCTTCGAAACACTGAAATAGGCAAAAAACAACAATTCGGGCTGTGTCTCCGGTTAGTAGGTTAGTCCCAAAAATGATATAAAAGTGTAAAGTAAAGCCCATAAACATCCAAAATAGGTAATATAATAGCATGGAATAATCAAAATTATAGATACGTTGGAGACGTATCAAGCAACCCCAAGCTTAATTCCTCCTCGTCCTCGAGTAGGTAAATGAGAAAAACAGAATTTTTGATGTGGAATGCTATCTAGCATAATTCTTAATGTAATTTTCTTTATTGTGGAATGAATGTTCAGGTCCAAATGTTTCAAAAATAAAAGTTCATATTGACATAAGAAATAGTAATACTTCAAGCATACTAATCAAAGTAATCATGTCTTCTCAAAATAACATGGCTAAAGAAAGTTCATCCCTACAAAATCATATAGTTAGGCTATGCTTCATTTTCGTCACACAAAAATGCTCCCATCTTGCACACCCCCGATGACAATCCAAGCAATTGTTTCATACTTAAATAATCTCAAACTTTTTCAACTTTCAAGCAATACATGAGCGTGAGCCATGGATATAGCACTATGGGTGGAATAGAATATGATGATGGAGGTTGTGTGGAGAAGACAAAAAATACAAAGTCTCATATTGACGAGGCTAATCAACGGGCTATGGAGATGCCCATCAATTGATGTCAACATGAGGAGTAGGGATTGCCATGCAATGAATGCACTAGAGCTATAAATGTATGAAATCTCAACAAAAGAAACTAAGTGGGTGTGCATCCAACTTTCTTGATCATGAAGACCTAGGTCATTTTGAGGAAGCCCATTGTAGGAATATACAAGCCAAGTTCTATAATGAAAAATTCCCACTAGTATATGAAAGTGGACAACGTAAAAGACTTTCTATATGAAGAACATGGTGCTACTTTGAAGCACAAGTGTGGAAAAGGATAGTAACATTGTCCCCTTTATATATTTTTTATTTTTTTGGGCCTCCTTTATTTTATTTGGCCTTTCAGTTTTTTTCTTTGGCCTTTCTTTTTTTCCTTTTTTTCTTTGGCCTTTTTTTATAAGGGATAATGCTCTAATAATGATGATCATCACCCTTCTATTTATTTACAACTCATGAATTACAACTCGAAACTAGAACAAGATATGACTCTATATGAATGCCTCCGACGGTGTACCGGGATGGGCAATGAATCAAGAGTGACATGTATGAAAAATTATGCATGGTGGCTTTGCCACAAATACGATGTCAACTACATGATCATGCAAGGCAATATGACAATGATGATGCGTGTCATGATGAACGGAACGGTGGAAAGTTGCATGGAAATATATTTCAGAATGGCTATGGAAATGCCATAGTAGGTAGGTATGGTGGCTGTTTTGAGGAAGATATAAGGAGGTTTATGTCTGATAGAGCGTATTGTATCACGGGGTTTGGATGCACCGGCGAAGTGTGCACCAACTCTCAAGGTGAGAAAGGGCAATGCACGGTACCGAAGAGGCTAGCAATGATGGAAGGTGAAAGTGCGTATAATCCATGGACTCAACATTAGTCATAAAGAACTCATATACTTATTGCAAAAATCTACAAGTCATCAAAAACCAAGCACTACGCGCATGCTCCTAGGGGGATAGATTGGTAGGAAAATACCATCGCTCATCCCTGACCGCCACTCATAAGGATGCACAATCTAAGAACACCCCATGTTTCAAATTTGTTACACAACTTTTACCATACGTGCATGTTACGGGACTTGCTAACTTCAACACAAGCATTCTTTAAATTCATAATCACCCAACTAGCATGACTCTAATATCACTACCTCCATATCTCAAAACAATTATCAAGTATCAAATTGATCATAGCATCCAATTCACTTCTATGATAGTTTTTATTATACCCAACTTGGATGCACATCATTCTAGGACCAATTTTATAACCATAGAAAATACCATGCTGTTCTAAGACACTCTCAAAATAATATAAGTGAAGCAAGAGAGATCAACAATTTCTACAAAACTAAGCCACCGCCGTGCTCTAAAAGATATAAGTGAAGCACTAGAGCAAAAATTATCTAGCTCAAAAGATATAAGTGAAGCACATAGAGTATTCTAACAAATTTCAAATCAAGTTTTTCTCTCGCAATAGGTGTGTACAGCAAGGATGATTATGGTAAAATAAAAAGCAAAGACTAATATCATACACGACGCTCCAAGAAAAACACATATCATGTGGCGAATAAAAATATAGCTCCAAGTAAAGTTACCGATAGACGAAGACGAAAGAGGGGATGCCTTCCGGGGCATCCCCAAGCTTAGGCTTTTGGTTATCCTTGAATATCTTGGAGTTCCATGGGCATCCGCAACCTTGGGCTTTTGCCACCCTTTATTCCATAGTACATCAAATCTTTACCAAAAACTTGAAAACTTCACAACACAAAACTCAACAGGAAATCTCATAAGCTCCGTTAGTGCAAGAAAGAAAAACAACCACATAAGGTACTGTAATGAACTCATTGTTTATTTATATTGGTGTTAAACCTACTGTATTCCAACTTCTCTATTGTTCATACCCCTACATACAAGCCGTAGATGCATCAAAATAAGCAAATAACACACTAAAAGCAGAATCTGTCAAAAACAGAACATTCTGTAGCAATCTGTAACTTTCGAATACTTATGGAACTCCAAAAATCCTACCAAAATAGGAAGTCCTAGGAAATTTGTCTATTGATCTACAGAAAAAAGAGTCAACGCAAAATCATGTTTCTGTGATTTATTGATTTTTTTCTCATGAGCGCAAAGTCTCTGTTTTTCAGCAGAATCAAATTAACTCTTACCATAAGTTATCCTATAGGTTCTACTTGGCACAAACACTTAAAACAATAAAACACATCTAAACAGAGAGTAGATGCAAAATTTATTACTAAACAGGAACAAAAATCAAGGAACAAAAGTAAAATTGGGTTGCCTCCCAACTAGCGCTATTGTTTAACACCCCAAGCTAGGCATAAAAGCGAGGATATATCTAAATAGTGCCATCTTTGGCATTTGATTCTTTAATAGAACACTTGTAATCCTTAGGAAATTCTTTATTTTTAGTAATGATTAAACTTCTAGGCAAGAAATCAATAAATTTACTTGTAGCAAAAGGTTCCTCAATGATAGTGGAAAAACTGGGGTGAACACTTATGGATTTGAGATCCGCATTTTCCTTACCAGAAGATTCACCCTTATTTTTAGGAACATATATTAATTTGCCAGATTTAATAGGAGGAGTTGGAGTGTTTTTCATGGATGAAAAGGCAAACCCTAAGTTAGTAATTATATCCTCAAGTTTACCAATTCTTGTAGAATCTTGTTCTATTCTTTCATTAACTATAGGTTCCTTTTCTTTAAGATTTTTCAGAGTAACTCCAACCTTAGATCCATATTGAGTAATTTGGTTGTGGATCTTTTTATCCAAATTTTAATTAACTCGACAGTAGCAACTTTATTTTCAATAATTTCAAGCCTTTGCATCACATGTTCTAAAGTTAAGACTGTTTCGTTAACCAAAAGAGGCGGTAGACCGAACAAATCTGTCATGGCATTGTAAGCATCAAAAGTATGGCTACCCAAAAAATTCCCTCCAGTAATGGTATCAAGAATGTATCTATTCCAAGGGGTAATGCCTACACAAAAATTGCGAAGAAGAACAGAAGTGGATTGCTTCCTAGTAGATCTGTTTTGAGCATTGCAAATTCTATGCCAAGCATCTTTTAGATTTTCTCCCTCCCTTTGTTTAAAATTAAGAACTTCATGATCGGGAGTATTAATGATGAAAGGAAGACTAGCCATGATAACAAGATAAATAACTAACACACGAGCACACAAAAAGGCAAGCAAAAGAGAGAGGAGAACGGGAAAGAGAGGGCGAATAAAATGACAAGGGTGAAGTGAGGGAGAGGAAAACAAGAGTCAAATGACAAATAATGTAATGCGAGGGAGATGAGTTTGTGATGGGTACTTGGTATGTCTTGACTTGAGCGAAGACCTCCCCAGCAACGGCGCCAGAAATCCTTCTTGCTACGTCTTGAGCTTGCGTTGGTTTTCCTTGAAGAGGAAGGGTGATGTAGCACAGTAGTGTAAGTATTTCCCTCAGTTTTTGAGAACCAAGGTATCAATCAAGTAGGAGGCTCCTCACAAGTCCCACGCACCTACACAAACAAACAAGAACTCGCAACCAACGCCATAAAGGGGTTTCCAATCCCTTCACAGCCACTTGCAAAAGTGTGATCGGATAGAGATAGCAAGATAAGATAAATATATTTTTGGTATTTTATGATATAGATTGGAAAAGTAAAGATGCAAATAAAAGTAGATTGAAAACTTGTATGTTAAGAGATAGACCCGGGGGCCATAGGTTTCACTAGTGGCTTCTCTCAAGATAGCATAATTATTACGATGGGTGAACAAATTACAGTCGAGCAATTGATAGAAAAGCGCATAGTTATGAGATTATCTAGGCACGATCATGTATATAGGCATCACATCTGTGACTAGTAGACCGAGTCCTGCTTGCATCTACTACTATTACTTCACACATCGACCGCTATCCAGCATGCATCTAGAATATTAAGTTCATGAAGAACAGAGTAACGCTTTAAGAAAGATGACATGATGTAGATGGATAAACTCAAGCAATATGATATAAACCCCATCTTTTTATCCTCGATGGCAACAATACAATACGTGCCTTGCTGTCCCTGCTGTCACTGGGAAAGGACACCGCAAGATGGAACCCAAAGCTAAGCACTTCTCCCATTGTAAGAAAGATCAATCTAGTAGGCCAAACCAAACTAATAATTCGAAGAGACTTGCAAAGATAATTTAATCACACATAGAAGAATTCAGAGGAGATTCAAATATATCTTATAGATAAACTTGATCATAAACCCACAATTCATCGGATCTCGACAAACACACCACAAAAAGAGTTCCATCGAATAGATCTCCAAGAAGAGGAAGGAGAACTTTGTATTGAGAATAAAAGAGAGAGAAGAAGCCATCTAGCTAATAACATGGACACGAAGGTCTGTGGTAAACTACTCACAACTCATCGGAGAGGCCTTGGAGATGATGTAGAGGCCCTCCGTGGTGGATTCCCCCTCCGGCGGAGCACCGGCGACGGCTCCAAGATAGGATCTCGCGGATACAGAAGGTTACGGTGGTGGAAATAGTTTTTCGTGGTCGCCTCTCATGTTTTCGGGGTACGGGTGTATATATAGGAGGAAGAAGTATGTCGGTAGACGATCGAGGGGCCCACAAGGGTGGGGGACGCGCCCACCTGTAGGGGGTGCACCAGGCACCCTTGTGTCCGCCTCACTTGTTTCTTGACTTCCACTCCAAGTCCTCTGTGTCACGTTTGTTCCAAAAAGATCACTCCCGAAGGTTTCATTTGTTGGAAATATGCCCTAGAGGCATTAATAAATTAGTTATTATTATATTTCCTTGTTCATGATAATCGTTTATTATTCATGCTTTAATTGTATTGATAGGAAACTCAGATACATGTGTGGGTACATAGACAACACCATGTCCCTAGTAAGCCTCTAGTTGACTAGCTCGTTGATCAATAGATGGTTACGGTTTCCTGACCATGGATATTGGATGTCGTTGATAACAGGATCACATCATTAGCAGAATAATGTGATGGACAAGACCCAATCCTAAGCCTAGCACAAAGATCGTGTAGTTCGTATGCTAAAGCTTTTCAAACGTCAAGTATCATTTCCTTAGACCATGAGATTGTGCAACTCCCGAATACCGTAGGAATGCTTTGGGTGTACCAAACGTCACAACGTAACTGGGTGACTATAAAGGTGCACTACGGGTTTCTCCGAAAGTGTCTGTTGAGTTGGCACGAATCGAGACTGGGATTTGTCACTCCGTGTGACGGAGAGGTATCTCTGGGCCCACTCGGTAGGACATCATCATAATGTGCACAATGTGACCAAGGGGTTGATCACGGGATGATGTGTTACGGAATGAGTAAAGAGACTTGTCGGTAACGAGATTGAACAAGGTATCGGTATACCGACGATCGAATCTCGGGCAAGTACAATACCGCTAGACAAAGGGAATTGTATACGGGATTGATTGAATCCTCGACATCGTGGTTCATCCGATGAGATCATCGTGGAACATGTGGGAGCCAACATGTGTATCCAGATCCCGCTGTTGGTTATTGGCCAGAGAGTTGTCTCGTTCATGTCTAAATGGTTCCCGAACCCGTAGGGTCTACACACTTAAGGTTCGATGACGCTAGGGTTATAGGGAATAGATATACGTGGTTACCGAATGTTTATCGGAGTCCCGGATGAGATCCCGTATGTCACGAGGAGTTCCAGAACGGTCTGGAGGTAAAGATTTATATATGGGAAGTCATCATACGGTCACCGGAATAATTGGGGGGGTTACCGGTATTGTACCGGGACCACCGAAGGGGTTCCAGGGGTCCACCGGGAGGGTCCACCTGCCCCGGAAGGCTCTATGGGCTGTTTGTGGAGAGGGACCAGCCCCTTAGTGGGCTGGGCGCCTTCCCCCTTAGGGCCCATGCGCCTAGGGTTTTGGGGGAAACCCTAAAGGGGGGCGCCCCCTTGCCTTGGGGGGCAAGGCAACCCTCCTGGCTGCTAGCCCCCCTCTCCCTTGCCCCTATATATATGTGGGGGTGGGAGGGTAGCCGCACCCAAGTTCTGGCGCGGGCCTTCCCCTCTCCCAAGTCCTCCTCCTCTCTCGCGGTGCTTGGCGAAGCCCTGCAAGATTGCCACACTCCTCCACCACCACCACGCCGTTGTGATGCTGCTGGACAGAGTCTTCCCCAACCTCTCCCTCTCTCCTCGCTGTATCAAGGCACGGGAGATGTCACCAGGCTGTACGTGTGTTGAACGCGGAGGTGCCGTCCGTTCGGCACTAGGATCTCTGGTGATTTGGATCACGACGAGTATGACTCCTTCAACCTCGTTCTCTTGAACGCTTTCGCTTAGCGATCTACAAGGGTATGTAGATGCACTCCCCTCTCTCTCGTTGCTAGTCTCTCCACAGATAGATCTTGGTGACTCGTAGGAAAATTTTGAATTTCTGCTACGTTCCCCAACAGTGGTATCAGAGCTAGGTCTATTGCGTAGATTCTTTGCATGAGTAGAACACACAGTAGTTGTGGGCGTTGATTTTGTTCAATATGCTTACCGTTACTAGTCCAATCTTGTTTCGACGGTATTGTGGGATGAAGCGGCCCGGACCGACCTTACACGTACACTTACGTGAGACAGGTTCCACCGACTGACATGCACTTGTTGCATAAGGTGGCTAGCAGGTGCCTGTCTCTCCCACTTTAGTCAGATCGGATTCGATGAAAAGGGTTCTTATGAAGGGTTAATAGTAATTAGCATATCACATTGTGGTTTTTGCGTAGGTAAGAAACGTTCTTGCTAGAAACCCATAGCAGCCACGTAAAACATGCAAACAACAATTAGAGGACGTCTAACTTGTTTTTGCAGGGTATGCTATGTGATGTGATATGGCCAAGAAGGATGTGATGAATGAAATATATGTGATGTATGAGATTGATCATGTTCTTGTAATAGGAATCACGACTTGCATGTCGATGAGTATGACAACCGGCAGGAGCCATAGGAGTTGTCTTTATTTATTGTATGACCTGCGTATCACTGAACAACGCCATGTAAATTACTTTACTTTATTGCTAAACCGTTAGCCATAGTGGTAGAAGTAATAGTTGGCGAGACAACTTCATGGAGACACGATGATGGAGATCATGATGATGGAGATCGTGGTGTCATGCTGGTGACGATGATGATCATGGATCCCCGAAGATGGAGATCAAGAGGAGCAAAATGATATTGGCCATATCATGTCACTATTTGATTGCATGTGATGTTTATCATGTTTATGCATCTTATTTGCTTAGAACGATGGTAGTAAATAAGATGATCCCTCATTAAAATTTCAAGAAAGTGTTCCCCCTAACTGTGCACCATTGCGAAAGTTCGTTGTTTCGAAGCACCACGTGATGATCGGGTGTGATAGATTCTAACATTCACATACAACGGGTGTAAGCCAGATTTACACACGCGAAACACTTAGGTTAACTTGACGAGCCTAGCATGTAGAGACATGGCCTCGGAACACAAGAGACCGAAAGGTCGAGCATGAGTCGTATAGTAGATACGATCAACATGAAGATGTTCACCGATGATGACTAGTCCATCTCACGTGATGATCGGACACGACCTAGTTGACTCGGATCATGTAATCACTTGGATGACTAGAGGGATGTCTGTCTGAGTGGGAGTTCATTAGATGAACTTAATTATCCTGAACATAGTCAAAAGCCCTTTGCAATTTATGTCATAGCTCGCGCTTTAGTTCTACTGTTTTAGATATGTTCCTAGAGAAAATATAGTTGAAAGTTGACAATAGCAATTATGCGGACAGTAGAAGGCTTATGTCCTTAATGCACCGCTCGGTGTGTTGGACCTCGAACGTGGTATGTGGATGTTGTGAACATCTAACATACACATTTTTATGACTACATGATAGTTCAGTAATGTTAAATGGTTTAGAATTGAGGCACCGAAGACATTTTTGAAATGTCGTAGAACATATGAGATGTTCCAAGAGCTGAAATTGGGATTTCAGGCTCGTGCCCATGTCAAGAGGTATGAGACCTCCGACGAGTTTTCTATCCTACAAATTAAGGGAGAAGATCTCAGTCGTTGAGCTTGTACTCAGATTATCTGGGTACAACAATCACTTGAATCGAGTGGGAGTTAATCTTCCAGATGAGATAGTGATGTTTCTCCAAAGACATTTCCACGAAGCTACTAGAGCTTCGTGATGAACTATAACAGGGATAGATATGATGATCCTTGAGCTATTCGCAATGTTCGACACCGCGAATGTAGAAATCAAGAAGGAGCATCAATTGTTGATGGTTAGTGAAACCACTAGTTTCAAGAAGGGTAAGGGCAAGAAGGGGTACTTCATGAAACGGAAAATCAGTTGCTGCTCCAGTTAAGAAACCCAGGGTTGAACCCAAACCCGAGAGATAAGTGCTTCTGTAATGAGGGAACGGTAACTGAAGCAGAACTACTCTAGATACTTGGTAGATGAGAAGGCTGGCAGGGTTGACAGAAGTATATTGGATATACATTATATTAAATGTGTACTTTACTTGTACTCCTAGTAGCACCATCTTATTAGATACCGGTTCGGTTGCTAAGTTTTGGTAACTCGAAATAAAAGCTGCGGAATAAACGGATACTAGCTAAAGGTGAGATGACGATAGGTGTTGGAAGTGTTTCCAAGCTTGATGAGATCAAGCATCGCATACTCCCTCTACCATCGAGATTGGTGATAAACCTAAATAATTGTTATTTGGTGTTTGCATTGAGCATAGACATGATTGGATTATGTCTATCACAATACGGTTATTCATATAAGGAGAATAATGGTTAGTCTGTTTATTTGAATAATACCTTCAGTGGTCTTGCCCCTAAAATGAATGGTTTATTGAATCTCGATCATAGTGATACACATGTTCATGCCAAAAGATATAAGATAGTAATGATAGTACCACCTGCTTGTGGCACTGCCATGTAAGTCATATTGGTATAAAACGCATGAAGAAGCTCCATGTTGATGGATATTTGGACTCACTCGTTTTTTGAAAAGTTTAAGACATGCGAACCATGTCTATTGGTATGTACGCATGGAGAAACTCCATGCAGATGGATCATTTGGACTCACTTGATTTTGAATCACTTGAGACATGCAAATCATACCACATGGGCGAGATGACTGAAAAGCCTCGTTTTCAGTAAGATGGAACAAGATAGCAACTTGTTGGAATTAACACATTTTGATGTGTGCAGTCCAATGAGTGCTGAGGCATGTAGTGAATATCATTATGTTCTTACTTCACAGATGATTTGAGTAGATGTTGAGTATATTTACTTGTTGAAACACAAGTCTGAATTATTGAATGGTTCAAGTAATTTTAGAGTGAAGTTGAAGATCATCGTGACAAGAGGATAAAATGTCTATGATATGATCATAGAGATGAGTATCCGAGTTACGAGCTTTGGCACGCAATTAAGACATTGTGGAAATTGTTTCACAATTAATACCATCTGGAACACCATAGTGTGATGGTGTGTCCGAACATCATAGTTGCACCCTATTGGATATGGTGCGTACCATGATGTATCTTATCGAATTACCACTATCGTTCATTGGTTAGGCATTAGGGACAACCACACTCACTTTAATAGGGCACCACTTAATTCCGTTGAGACGACACCGTTTGAACTATGGTTTGGAGAAACCTAAGCTGTCGTTTCTTGAAAGTTTGGGCCTGCGACGCTTATATGAAAAGCTTTCATCCTGATGAGCTCGAACCCAAAGCGGATAAATACATCTTCATAGGACGCCCAAAACAGTTGGGTATACCTCCTATTTCAGATCCGGAAGCAAAAGTGATTGTTTCTAGAAACTGGTCCTTTCTCGAGGAAAGGTTTCTCTTGAAATAATTGAGTGGGAGGATGGTGGAGACTTGATGAGGTTGTTGAACCATCACTTCAACTAGTGTGTAGCAGGGCACAGGAAGTTGTTCATGTGGCACCTACACCAATTGAAGTGGAAGCTGATGATAGTGATCATGAAACTTCGGATCAAGTCACTGTCGAACCTCGTAGGTCGACAAGGATGCGTACTGCTTCAGAGTGGTACGTAATCCTGTCTTGGAGGTCATGTTGCTAGACAACAATGAACCTATGAGCTATGAAGAGCGATTGTGGGCCCAGATTCCGATGAATGGCTCGAGGACATAAAATCTGAGAGAGGATCCATGTATGAGAACAAAGTGTGGACTTTGGAAGAATTTTAAAAGGAAGACAGACAATGATGGAAAGTATTACCATTAAGAAATCTTGACTTGTCGTTAAGATGTTTTCCGACAAGTTCAAGGAGTTGACTATGGTGAGGCTTTCTCACTCGTAGCGATGCTAAGAGTCCGTTGGAATTGAATTAGCAGTTACTGCTTTATTTATGAAATCTTGCAGATAGGATGTCAAAACATTGTTTCCTCGACGATATTCTTGAGGAAAGGTTGTATGTGATACAACCAGAAGGTTTTGTCAAATCCTGAAAGATGCTAACAAGTATGCAAAGCTCCAGCAATCCTTCTAAGGACTGGAGTAAGCATCTCGGAGTTGGAATGTACGCTTTGATGAGATGATCAAAGATTTTGGGTTTATACAAAGTTTATGAGAAACTTGTATTTCCAAATAAGTGAGTGGGAGCACTATAGAATTCTGATGAGTTGTTGACGTATTGTTGATCAGAAATGATGTAGAATTTCTGGAAAGCATATAGGGTTATTTGAAAAGTGTTTTTCAATAGAAAACCTGGATTAAGCTGCTTGAACATTGAGCATCAAGATCTATGAGGATAGATCAAAAATGCTAAATGGTACTTTCAAATGAGCACATACCTTGACATGATCTTGAAGGTGTTCAAGATGGATCAGTCAAAGAAGGAGTTCTTGCCTGAGTTGTAAGGTATGAAGTTAAGACTTAAAGCTCGACCACGGCAGAAGAGAGAGAAACGACGAAGGTCGTCCACTATGCGTCAGACGTAGGCTCTATAGTATGCTATGTTGCGTACCACACCGGAAGTGTGCCTTGCCATGAGTCTGGCAAGGGGGTACAAGAGTGATCCAGGAATGGATCATTGGACAGCAGTCAAAACTGTCCTTGGAGTAAATAAGGACATGTTTCTCGATTATGGAGGTGATAAAGAGTTCGGCGTGAAGGGTTACGTCGATGCAAGCTTTAACACCTATCCGAATGACTTTGAGTAGCAAACCGGATACGTATAGTGGAGCAACCATTTGGAATAGCTCCAAGTGGAGCGTGGAAGCAGCATTTACAATATGACCTAAAGATTTGCGAAGTACATATGGATCTAAATCTTGCAGACCCGTTGACTAAAACCTCTCTCACAAGAAAAACATAATCAAACCCCAGAACTCATTGAGTCTTAATCACATGATGATGTGAACTAGTTTAGTGACACTAGTAAACTCTTCGGATGTTGGTCACATGGCGATGTGACCTGTGAGTGTTAATCACATGGCGATGTGAACTAGATTATTGACTCTAGTACAAGTGTGAGACTATTGGAAATATGCCCTAGAGGCAATAATAAATTAGTTATTATTATATTTCCTTGTTCATGATAATCGTTTATTATTCATGCTATAATTGTATTGATAGGAAACTCAGATACATGTGTGGGTACATAGACAACACCACGTCCCTAGTAAGCCTCTAGTTGACTAGGTCATTGATCAATAGATGGTTACAGTTTCCTGACCATGGATATGGGATGCCGTTGATAACGGGATCACATCATTAGGAGAATAATGTGATGGACAAGACCCAATCCTAATCCTAGCACAAAGATCGTGTAGTTCGTATGCTAAAGCTTTTCAAATGTCAAGTATCATTTCCTTAGACCATGAGATTGTGCAACTCCCGAATACCGTAGGAATGCTTTGGGTGTACCAAACGTCACAACGTAACTGGGTGACTATAAAGGTGCACTACGGGTTTCTATGAAAGTGTCTGTTGAGTTGGCACGAATCGAGACTGGGATTTGTCACTCCGTGTGACGGAGAGGTATCTCTGGGCCCACTCGGTAGGACATCATCATAATGTGCACAATGTGACCAAGGGGTTGATCACAGGATGATGTGTTACGAAATGAGTAAATAGACTTGCTGGTAACGAGATTGAACAAGGTATCGGGATACCGACGATCGAATCTCGAGCAAGTACAATACCGCTAGACACAGGGAATTGTATACGAGATTGATTGAATCCTCGACATCGTGGTTCATACGATGAGATCATCATGGAACATGTGGAAGCCAACATGGGTATCCAGATCCCGCTGTTGGTTATTGGCCGGAGAGTTGTCTCGGTCATGTCTACATGGTTCCCGAACCCGTAGGGTCTACACACTTAAGGTTCGATGACACTACGGTTATAGGGAATAGATATACATGGTTACCAAATGTTGTTCGGAGTCTCGGATGAGATCCCGGACGTCATGAGGAGTTCCGGAACGGTCCGGAGGTAAAGATTTATATATGGGAAGTCATCATATGGTCACCAGAATAATTCGGGGGGTTACCGGTATTGTACCGGGACCACCGAAGGGGTTCCGGGGGTCCACCGGGAGGGTCTACCTGCCCCGGAGGGCCCTATGGGATGTTTGTGGAGAGGGACCAGACCCTTAGTGGGATGGGCGCCTTCCCCCTTAGGGCCCATGCACCTAGGGTTTTGGGGGAAACCCTAAAGGGGGGGGCGCCCCCTTGCCTTGGGGGGCAAGGCAACCCCCCTGGTCGCCGCCCGCTCCTCAGATTGGATCTGAGGGGCCCGGCCCCCGTCTCCCTTGCCCCTATATATATGGGGGGTGGGAGGGCAGCCGCACCCAAGTTCTAGCGCAGCCCTCCCCCTCTCCCAAGTCCTTCTCCTCTCCCGCGGTGCTTGGCGAAGCCCTGCAGGATTGCCACACTCCTCCACCACCACCACGCCGTTGTGCTGCTGCTAGACGGAGTCTGCCCCAACCTCTCCCTCTCTCCTTGCTGGATCAAGGCACGGGAGACGTCACCGGGCTGCATGTGTGTTGAACGCGGAGGTGCCGTCCGTTCAGCACTAGGATCTCCGGTGATTTGGATCACGACGAGTACGACTCCTTCAACCTCGTTCTCTTGAACACTTCCGCTTAGCGATCTACAAGGGTATGTAGATGCACTCCCCTCCCTCTCGTGTCTAGTCTCTCCATAGATAGATCTTGGTGACTCGTAGGAAAATTTTGAATTTCTGCTATGTTCCCCAACATCATTCCATTTGGACTCCGTTTGATATTTCTTTTCTTCGAAACACGGAAATAGGCAAAAAAAACGTACCTCGGGCTGGGCCTCCAGTTAGTAGGTTAATCCCAAAAATGATATAAAAGTGTAAAGTAAAGCCCATAAACATCCAAAACAGGTAATATAATAGCATGGAACAATCAAAAATTATAGATACGTTGAAGACGTATCAACAATTATTGAACACATACCAAACCATTTTGTCCAAATCTTTAGGTTTGTCGTCTTGTTGACTTTCCCTTGTAACTCGAACAGAACAATGGAAAACATTGAGCCCGGGATTGTCTTCACCCACCTCTTTTCTAAGCTGATCAACTATTTCAATGTATTTTGAGCAGAATGTCAACACTTCTGTAGCAATGTAGGCCTCTGCAATGGAACCCTCGGGTCTAGCTCTGTTCCTAACATAGCCCTTGAAAGTGCCTAGCCGCCTTTCAATAGAGTACATCCAACCATACTGTACTAGACCTCTAAGTAGTGCCTCATCAGGTAGATGAACAAACAAATGCACCATCACATCAAAGAAGGCTGGAGGATATATCTTCTCAAGGTCACATAGGATAGTTGGTATCTTGTCTCTAAGACGCTCCAAAGCATCTAACCTGATATTTCTACTGCAGAGTTCCCTGAAGAATTGTCCCAACTCTGCAACTGCTCTGTATAAGTCAGGGCAGCCCAACCCTCTAAGGATAACATGTAAAACCCATTGAAGTGGGACGTGGCAGACATGAGTTTTCAACCCTTGTACCTTGTTTCCATCTGCACTGACTCTCCTTTTAGGGTTGGAAGCAAATCCATGTGGGAATCTCACACCTGATAGGACCTCGTAGAATTTTTTTCTTTTTACCTTGTCCAAGACGTACACAGCTAGTGCCATATCCCATGGTTTACCTTCATTTTGCACCTGTAAATCCTTTTTGATACCAAAGTGTGTCAAATAAATCCTAGATTTTAAGGTATCATTCGTCTTGCCTTCAATATTAAGAAGTGTGCCGCTAATGTTGTCACATATATTTTTCTCGATGTGCATCACATCAAGATTATGTTGCAGATCCAAATCTTTCCAATACTCCAAGTCCCATAGAGTGGACCTGTGGGTAAGCAATAATCTCTCTTCTGCCCTGCCACACTTCCTTTTCCCTCTACCATTATCAGGATGGTTTCCAGGTGTAATATGCCTGACCTTCTATAATTCCACTTGCAACTCATTGGCGGTAATCCTCTTTGGCGCATCACGGTTTTCATGCTTTGCATTGAACACATATCTTCGATATTTTGTTGGACACGGCTTGTCCTTGGCAAGGAAACAACAGTGTCCAATGTAACAGATCTTGCTAAGTATTTCATATGACAACGGATTCCTGTCACAAAGAACACACTGTAACCATGTGTCTTTCGCCCTGACATTGGGCCCAAAGACGGATAATCATGGATGCACCAAATTATAACAGCACACAAAAAGAAATCAGCTGGTGGGCTGCTATATAGGTCTCAAGTGAGAACACCCATCCATAGCTGTTGAAGTTCCTCCACAAGAGGGTCCATGAATAAATCAAAATCCTTTCCAGGACTTTCTGGACCTAGGATGAGCAAGGCCATCATGTAGTTTGATTCTTTCGTGTAGACATTTGCAGGCATGTTGTAAGGGATAACAAGCACTGGCCACATGCTATATGTGGTGCTCTGGAGGCCAAATGGGTTAAATCCATCTGAAGCTAAGCCAAGTCTAATATTTCTCGAGTCAGCAGCAAATTTTTGGTGTTTGTGATTGAAGCTTTTCCAGTCACTACCATGAGATGGATGGCTCATTACATTCTGATCTTTGTGCTCCTGGTTCCTAGAATGCCACAATACATCCTCTCTTGTTTCAGCATCATGAAACAACCTCTGCAATCTTGGTATAATTGGAAAATGTCTCAGAATATTATGAGGAATCCTCTTCACAGCATGGCCATCTTTCCACTTGATGATTTGCATTTTGAGCATTCACTTAAGTTGGCATAATCCTTCTGGAATAGAACACAATTATTCTTACAAAAATGGATCATATTGTATCCAATTCCAACTTCACGAAGGAAATTCTTCATTTTACTGTAGGTGTGTGGCAGCTCAGGCGCTTCTGGGAAAGATTTGTGAAAAGCAGCCAACATCGCATCGAATGATTTGTTGGTCATCCGCTCAGATATCTTCACCTGAAGAAAGGTGACCATAGCTGAGAATACTGACAGCTTATTTCCTGGGGTGATAGCCACATTGCATTGTTCCAACATGCAGTCCCACCATTTTTATTCTACAGGTGAAAGTTCACAAAATGCACGAGCATTTCGTAGCATTGTTTCAATGTTGGTCAAACTCACTGGCTCCGCCACCACCACCTCCTCCTCTTCTTCCACCTGAGCATCAGGAAGATCAAGATGGTGATCTGCTGCTTCCACATAGTCAGTAACATTGACGCTCACAGCTTCACCATGATGAACCCACCTAGTATATGTGACCGACATCCCATACAAGTGTAGATGATTTTGCACAGTTGACTAGGGTCTTGTAACTGAATTCATACAACTACTACATGGGCATAGCACATCTGATTTCGGACCACTGTACTCAGCTCTGATAAAGTTCATGAAGTTTTCAACCCCCTCGACATATGTAGTGGAGAATCTTCGAGCAGGAGTTATCCAAGTCCTATCCATATGTTAGACATACAAATTAGTTCTTCTACTATATATTATAGGCAAAACATATATGCTTTTTATGAAGTCCAGAAAAAAATACCTAGGTCGATGTCTAAAGCTATGGAAAGATATTTGGACAAGCAGATCTAAGTAACGAAATATATGTAAACTAATTCAGCAAACAGATTTGAGTGCTAAATTATGGTAGGCTGTTTCAGCTGTCAATGAGTCCGAGCACACATGGATCTAAGGCCATCTCAGCAACAAAGATCGAGTATAAAATGGTGTAGAGCTATTTCACCTAACAGATTGGCTACTAGACCATGGCAATCTACGCCACAATAAATATATGGCAGGATATTTTAGCAACTAATCGGGCGTGGCATGCCATCTCAGCTAAGAAGACTGAGTGTAGAATAGGACAAGGAAGCTTCATAAGCAGAGCATATTGACTGTAAACTAGTTCGGCAAACAGTGAGATTAACATCATCTATCATCAAACATTCAGTGCTACTCCGACATGGACGGGGCCTTAGTCTAGAATGCGCGTATTGTGGGAGAAGCTAACCGTCGTGCATCTCCACAAGAACGTCATCAGCGGTGGTGATGTGGCTAGAGGATGACAGTCTACGAGAGCATACTATGGGAGCGAGAGGATCATTGTGCGTCCCCTCAATGAACCGCGGCACCGATGTATCGACGCGGCGGGGAGGGCGGCTTGGTGGAGCGAATGGAGTGGACGGGGCTGGGGGAGGGGGGTTTGGGAATATTATTGGCTAGTTGGCCAAAGGGCGGTTGAATTTGGGATTTGGGTGAAATTTGGGGGGGGGGGATTTTCGTGCGGTAGCGGGGGAGTTTGGCGCATGGTCGGTCTCTCCAAGTGCAGTCCCATGTGTCAGTGAAGAGGCAAGCTGAAGCGCATTCCGTTTGCATGAGCCGTGTGCAGGACCGACCCTGTGAGGGGTGCAATGCGACCGCGACATGCGTGTTGTGAGTGTACTACCTTTTTTCCTTTTAAACTTGGTGCTTTGCCCCCTCAAAAAAAACTTGGTGCTTCACGCGATCAAGGGGAGAGAGAGAGGCAATTTACATTAACCCTTTCATAGGTTCCCGTAGATGTAGAAAGATGTGAAATGCATGAATATATAGTGGACGTACTATTTGAGTGCCTAAGATAAATTGTGTATGTAGACCCTATGTGTTTATTTACTTCACATGTTAGCTTTGTCTCGAGTTTTCCATATATTTTCATACTCCTACAATATATCTTACTAATATTGTGAAAGTTCATATACACCGGCCGAGATTCCTGGAAACACGACATATTTTCATTACATCTCGAACTTCTATAGGACAGAAAAATAAAAGAAACCCAACCCTAAACCTATTCTACGGCGGTGACCGGCATCCTCCATCTACGATCTCCATGTACGGGGGCGTGGTTCAAGACCCGTGAAGTGAAGGTGTGGTCTCCGGTGAGGAGGAGTAGAACACGAGAGACGGACCGGCCAGTTGGCACACCATGCCCTACCGCCTCCCATGCCCTACTCATCCTCGAAGGAGTCCCCGACCTCGGCGCTGCCGGCGGACGTGAGGTCGATGATGATGGATGTGGGGATCTGTCACTTCACCTGCCACATGCGCCATCGAACATTGGACGGCGGCAAGTAGGACGCGTGGCAGACGGTGCTCCCGTCTTCCTCCGCCAGCATGGCCACCGCTTGTGTGGCCGCGTCCGCGTCCAGCTACGCCGTTATTGTGTTGCAAGCGGGTGACTTGAGTGAGGGCGTCGACCTCGAGCTTCATTCCCTAAGAAAAGCTCTCCCGCAGAGCGTTCACGCTCACTATCATGGCGGATGTGGCACCAGGTTGCAGGACGGTGCGCTATGGTGTGGAGTTTAGCTGGGCGTTGCCACTTTAAGTAGCACATTCCGTTGGGCCAAGAGTTCGGGTGCGTCATTAAGTTGCCGGAGTTGGTTCCTCAGGCACCGAGCCTCTTATTGACGGTATACGGATGGACGACATGAATGCGGGTAGCTGGCGCCGCCTGGGTTGCACCATGCGATGACGTGAGGGGCGAGGGTTTTTGGCGTGCCAGGGTAGTCATCTACGGTCGTGGCAATGTTGGAGATGCCCTTTGCTAACATGCCATCCCCACAAGTCATTGAAAAAGCAAGACGACCCGGCATGGTCTCAGGTCCTGGGGATGCAGTTAGCCATACTACAACACTCTGCGGACGCGTCGCGGCACGCACACTTCGGTGCCCCGTGCATCCTCGACGAGCCAGGTGTTGATCTGCTGGTTGTGCCACAACGCTAACGCCACCCTCGGCACCTTGAAGCCGACCGTGTCCAGCAATGATGAGTGTGCCGCTCACCGCGATCGTCGTGTCCAGAGGCGGTGCGGGAGCTGCGCCACGTTGCTGGCCCCCACGACCCACATGAACGGTTGCCGGTGGTGAGGAGGTCGTGGGCCAGCTCCTCCATTGGACTAGTCTGCGCCACGTCATCCCAATAGGTATGCCCCACATGCCTGGTTCCCTGTTTTCCCGGCCAAATTCGAGCATCAGTGCTCCGTGTTGCGCATTAGGCGCGGAACAGGTGGTTTTTGTGCCCTAGTTCAAATGTGGTACAGTACCAAGTTGTTAGCCTATCGCCAAGTGTGGTGGTTTTGGGTACAGTACCACCCTTTTCCTTTTCAACTAATGAAGCGTAACACTTGATTAAGTAGCCAGATGGTGTGCTATTGTAGGTGTCTGACTGTCTGAAGGAATAATTGAGGTGTGCCCGGTCCGTGCCCACATTTAGGGGTCCAAATTACCATGTTCCGACAGTAGTAACTATACTAGTCCCTGCATACTCCCTCTGTCTTTATTTACTCCGCCCATTAGCTTTGCTCAAAGTCAAACTTTGTAAACTTTGACAAAGTTTATAGACAGAAATAATAACATATACAATAACAAATTAATACCATTAGATTCATTATTGAATATACTTTGACGCCATATAGATTTGCTATTGTAAATGTTCATATTTTTTCTAAAAAATTGGTCAAATTTTATGAAGTTTGACTTCATTCAAACCTAATATGTTGAGTAAATAAAAGCCGGAGGGAGTATGTTACTCCGTAACCAAGACGGAACAGAAAACAAGATAACTTATTGTTTATTTGAGCAGTTCAAGTATAATCATGTGGCGTTGCTTGTTTCTCATTCCTCTCCAACCCTCTTCTCCATCGATCATGCTGCCCTCCGGTCGAGTCCATCCTCCCGCATGCCTCATTTGAACATTCCTCGAGTATCATTGGCATGTGGGCCTAGACCAAGCTTGTATTTCCAATGTTCTAATTTGTCCGACATGCATACAGACAAATGGTTCGTTTAAAGTTTCACTTTTCCTCCACTACGTGTCGCTTCCCATCTTAGTTTTGACATCCCATTCGATTCATGACCCGACACACCTTCACAAAATAGATTGATGTTGAGAGATCAAGTGCGTGTCGTGCAAGGAGATAAAGGTTTGGTGAGTTTCTATGATAGAAATGATCTGGGAGGTTTGTGGGGATCAAAGGGAGTATATTGTACGTTCAAAAGCGAAATGAACGTATTGTACCCACCCTAGTCCTCTGTCAATCAATCTTCGGACCCTGAGGTGAAACCAAGAGAGAACGAGTGGGTGCATGTGTGATACCTAAGGCGGATTCAAAGTTTTGAACCGGTGATCATAGGATCAGCAAATCATATATAAAGGGTATTCAATTTTTGTTTCGCTTTTGAACGTACAATATACTGCCTCTGATACTTTCTATTTTACATATAAGTTTTATGTGTAGTCAAAGTATCTCTACTTTGATCAAACTTACAGAAAAAAGTATCAACATTCAACAAAGCCCAATCAATATTGTTAGATTCGTACGTACTCCTAGATTTGTATTCAAACAGAGATGGTTTCCAATTTGTTTTCAAACACGTGAACATGCTTGTTCTCGCACATGCTCTTCCTACTAGGATTTCGCCACGTATAGCCAGTCCAATAGTTACTTTTTAAGCTCATGTCCAATAGTACTAGCGGAGTACCAACAATCCAACATCTGAAGTAGAGTATGCAGTGATCATAGTACTAGTAGTATAATCCCTCTATTTTTATTTATTTCGCATAAAACGGAGGGAGTACTAGTAACACTCGGCCGACCTCTCTCTCGTCTACCACCTCCTTCCTGGTTTATTATTCCTCTTTGTAATTTGTGCTAATTTTTTACCAACGATTTAACTAATGGAATGTTAGTGCATGTTAATAAGATTATACTGTTGGATTCATATTTGAACATAATTTTTAATGATATAATTTTTTTTGACATGCATGATGTCACACCCAATACGCGATACTATCCTAAAGAGACTCGAAGGTCCCACCAAGGATAGAACCGCATATTGATACACTTTTGCAAGGTGGATATCATTACATCAACATTACATATAGATAGGGATACATACATAAGGCATCCAATGCCACACGAATACAACATCATCTTACTTAAGAGCACCATCCGACTATGGATGAAACACAAACAAAAACTCAAACGACATCCACCCTGCTAGCCCAAGATGCCGACCTGGAACCTATCCCCTGAACAAAGAAGAAGGAGAAGAAGAACTCCAAAACAAGCAAACATCGCTCTCGTGTCATGATCATCGCATAACCTGTACCTGCAACTGTTGTTGTAGTAATCTGTGAGCCACGAGGACTCAGCAATCCCATTACCATGGGTATCATGACTAGCAAAGCTTAATGGGAAAGGAAGGGGTAAAGTGGTGAGGTTGCAGCAGCGACTAAGCATATATGGTGGCTAACATACGCAAATAAGAGCGAGAAGAGAGCAAACGGAACGGTCGTGAAGCTAGCAATGATCAAGAAGTGATCCTGAACTCCTACTTACGTCAAACATAACCCAAAACCGTGTTCACTTCCCGGACTCCGCCGAAAAGAGACCATCACGGCTAGACACGCGGTTGATGCGTTTTAATTCGAATCAGGTGTCAAGTTCTCTACAACCGGACATTAACAAATTCCCATCTGCCACATAACCGCGGGCATGGCTCTCGAAAGTTTAAACCCTGCAGGGGTGTCCCAACTTAGCCCATCACAAGCTCTCACGGTCAACGAAGGATATTCCTTCTCCCAGGAGGACCCGATCAATCTCGGAATCCCGGTTTACAAGACATTTCGACAATGGTAAAACAAGACCAGCAAGACCACCCGCTGTGCCGACAAATCCTGATAGGAGATGCACATATCTTGTTCTCAGGGCACACTGGATAAGCTAAGCGTACGAGTACCAACATAACCCAAGTTGCCAAGGGACGGTCCCGCACGATGCTCTAGTTTGGACCAACACTGAGAGGAGCACTGGCCCGGGGGGGTAAATAAAGATGACCCTTGAGTCTGCAGAACCCAAGGGAAAAAGGCTTAGGTGGGAAATGTTAAAACCAATGTTGGGACTTGCTAGAGGAGTTTTATTCAAATCCAACTATCAAGGGGGTCCCATAAATCACCCAACCGCGTAAGGAATGCAAAATCAAGGAACATAATTGTCGGTGTACTAGAATAGGGGTACCCTAGTACCCCGAACTTGTGCACGGGCAGTTGCAGCACCCCGCGGCAAGGCTTGCCGGGCGGCCGCCAAGGTCCTCCGTGTTTCCCTTGGAGCCATTCAAGAACAAAGTATTTAAGCTCAGGAGACAAGGCCCCGGCAAGAGGAGCTTGCCGGGAAGGCCAACCAAGGCATCCCAAGGAACTTGCCGCAATGCGCCACGCGCCCCGGCAAGGCAACAAGGCCCCGGCAAGAGGAGCTTGCCGGGAAGACCAACCAAAGCATCTCAAGACCCAGTGAGCGACAAGCTCCCGGACCCGACAAGACAACGGCCGCGGCAAGGCGCTTGCCGCGGCAGGCGGCCATTCTGTGCCCACGCTCTAGCGCACCCACCAACGTGTCGCTCTAGGGGCCTTTCCAGGCGCGCGTGGCGGGAGGCTGTGCAGCCAGCGGTGCGCGGTGGCAGTCGAAGCTGACAAGATCGCCATCGTGGCAAGCGGTGGCACCCCTGACGGTACCCTTCTGCACTGTTTGGGCGACGCGGATGGGCATTTAATGCCCTTGTCCCCTGCCATCAGGGTTAGGTAGGATACACTATGCAGGCAACTGTACCAACCACCTCTCTTTTTACATTTGTACACTTCTCTGCGTTGCCACCTGTCAGTGACCCCTTTAGCGTATAAAAGGAGGCCCATGCGCAACGTAGAGGAGGTTCGGATCATTCGGAAGCCAGAAAAACACTTAGCTCTCTCTCGAGCAGGAACATAATAGAATCAGACAAGCAGCAGTAGGAGTATTATCTCTCCAGAGAGCTCTGAAGCTTGGTAAACTGCTCGTGCGTCCCGCCTCGATCTTCTCTTCGTGCGATCTTCGCCCCCCGCCGAACCGAAAGGGGCTCCGGTCCCATAGGTGTTCGTGGATCAGTTTCCCCCGACATCTTTGGCGCGCCAGGTAGGGGGCGTCGAGGTTGTGTGAACCCGATCCGGCGTGCACACGAGCTAGATCCTCATTTTCATCATCATCATGCCACCGAAGAAGAAGGCTTCGGAGGCAGCCATTCCGTCCGCGTCAGTCCCACCGCCACCGGAGCAAACGGGTGGTGGGGTAGACGCCGGCGGAAGGACAGACGTCGACGAGGAGGCTCACGACGCTGCCAGGTCCAAGGGCAAGGCAGCGCAGACCTCGACGTTCGTGATTGTTCCATGCCCATCTTAGGAGGCGCATGACCGACAGCGTCATGGTACTCGCAGTACCATACGTTTGTTGGGCCAAGATCAAGCTGGTGGATCCCAGGGCGCTCAAGACCAGCATGCACGCCAACGTGTTGGCACGAGCGAGACACGGTCGCCTGGATGGGATACTGCTCCTTCTAACATAGTTAGAAGTCCGAGCACATCCCGCTCCTTGCGCCATCCGCCACTGCCACCCACCACTCCGGCAGAAGCTTTGGCGCGAGCTCAACTGCTCCTGGATTACCCTCCAACGTCGGACAAGATCGACGAATGGAGGGCCACCATTCAGAGTCTCATCGGCTACGCCAACGGCGACACTCCACGGCAGCCGAGCACGTCGCCGCCGCGGCAGGGTTGCCAGGCGCGAGCCGCTGGCGACGAGACTGGTGGGGGTGCAACCACCATGCAATCTCCACCCAGAAGGCCAAGATCGCCGACTCGCCGGATCCACCTCGACAACGACTCCACCGCATCGTCGGATCCACGAGCTCGCCGCGACCAGCGCCAAGTTCTCCATGATCGACAGCAAGAAGACGCTCGTACCCGCATCGAGCGCCGAAGAGAAGCGCGACGTCAATCCGACAAGCGCGCTGGGCCCTCTGTTGACATGCATGCGCCAGGGGAACCAGGCAACTTGCTGTACATGGTAGGTTGCCCTGCGTTCACTCGTGAGCTGCGGCGAGTCCAGTGGCCCAGCACGAAGAACTTCAAGCCAGACGTACCGGAGAAGTACGACGGCAAGATGCATCCGTCGGAGTTCCTCAGCATCTACACCATTGCGGTGCAGGCTGCCGGGGGACGGGACGACAAGATCCTTGACAACTACTTCACGCTGGTGCTCAAGCCCAACGTCAGATCCTGGCTCATGCACTTGCCGGGCAACTCCATATCCTCTTGGGCCGATCTATGCCATCAGTTTGTCGGCGCCTTCACTGGCGGCCACAAGCCTCATGGCCAAGAGAGTGACCTTCATCTGCTCGCCCAGAAGGAAGGAGAGCCCTTGCGCAAGTACATTCAGAGATGCAGCAACGTACAACACAACATCCCAGACGTCCACCCTGCCGCGGTGATCAGCGCGTTCCATCAGAACATGCGGAACCGCAGGATGCGGGAGGAGATGGCGATGTGCAAGATTAGAGACGTCAGTGAGCTATATGCCCTGGCCGACAAGTGTGCACGTGCTGAGGAAGGGAGGAGACTCCCCGGAGAGAATGTAGGAGCAGGAGAATCTGACAGTGAGGATGCCGCCCCGGCAAAGAAAAACCGGCGGCGGAAACCGAAGAAGGAAAGGCAAAGAGGTGCTAGTTGTTGAGCAGTCCGGCAACGGAGGTGGCGCCAACAAAGACAAAGCTGGTGGCTCCGGCAAGGAGACTGCCGTAGAGGCTATGGCAGCCGCCGACAAGCAGGACGGCAACAGCAAGCAGTACTGCAAGATCCACCGCACCAAGGGCCATGATCTCCAGAGCTGCAAGAAGGTCGAGCAGCTTGGTGAGCAGCAAAAAGCTGAATACGAGCGGCGCGACAAGGAGAAGGCCCAGGAAGGTGCTGGAGGATCTGGCAAGAAACGTCCCGGCCGGGGAGGACGCCGCAGCAAGGCCAAGCAGCGGCAAGGAGACAGACCTCCCCGTGGCCGCGACAAGGATGAGGATGACGACGACGATGAAGACATGGATGATGACGAGACCGATGAGCAGGAGTTCCAGAAGGCCATAGAGGTCCTATGCGTTGACGGTGGTGCTTCTCTGCATACTTCGCACCGCCAGCTCAAGCAGTGGGTGCGGGAAGTTAATGCAGTAGAACCACCCGTCGAGTCACGCAAGCCTCTGAAATGGTCCAGCACGCCTATCATCTTTGATATTGAGGACCACCCAGATCGCATAACTGCGGTCGGGTGCTTGCCGATGTTGGTTTCACCAACTATCCGCAACCTCAAGGTCACTAAGATGTTAGTTGACGGCGGGGCCGGCTTGAACCTGATCTCCTCCGTGGTGCTCCAGAAACTCCAGATCCCTGACAGCGAGCTCGAAGAGACCGGCACGTTCCAAGGAATCAACCCGGGAAGGAGCAAGCCGAAGGGAAAGATCACGTTGCTGGTAACATTTGGCAGCGAGTTGAACTTCAAGACTGAGAGGATCACTTTCGACATTGCTGACTTTCCGTTGCCTTACAATGGAATCCTTGGCCGTCCAGCACTTGCCAAGTTCATGGCAGCCTCTCACTATGCTTACAATGTTCTGAAGTTGCCAGGCCCGATAAGTGTCATCTCTGTCCCTGGCGACAAGAAGGATGCCCTTATCTGCGCCGACAAGATCTACCGGGAAGCAGCAGCCGCCGCGGATCGCAAGTCACTTGCCGCTGAAGCTCCCGGGGGGAAGAAGAAGAAGTCCGGCAAGAGCTCTGATGCCCACTCCGGCAAGCGCACCTCTTCGGAGTGCTGCGCTACCGTCGAGGACGCACCATCGAGCTCCACCGACAAGTGTAAGAAGGCAATGGCAGCTCCACCTGAGACCAAGAAGGTGTCCGCCAAGGAGGACGACACTGGTGGTACTTTCACCATCAGTGCCACGCTCGACCCTAAATAGGAAACGTGCTCGTTGCTTTCCTGCGGGCGAATGTCGACGTGTTTGCATGGCAACCGTCTGACTTCCCCGGTGTTCCCAGGAAAGTAATTGAGCACCACCTTGCCGTCTGTCCTCATGCGCGGCCCGTCAAGCAAAAAGTCAGGAAGCAGGCAGTGGAACGCCAAGAATTCATTGCAGAAGAAATCAAGAAATTGGAAGCAGCAGGCCTTGTCAGAGGAGTGCTCCATCCCACGTGGTTGGCCAATCCTGTTGTCGTGCACAAGGCTAACGTGAAATGGAGGCTTTGTATCGACTTTATCGATGTTAATAAAGCTTGTCCCAAAGACCCATTTCCCTTGCCGCGCATTGACCAGATTGTTGACTCCACGGCCGGATGTGATCTTCTTTCGTTTCTTGATGCATACTCAGGATACCATCAGATCTTCATGGCAGAAGAGGATGAGGAGAAGACCGCATTCATCACACCGTGTGGCACGTACTGTTTCGTACGGATGCCTTTCGGTTTGAAGAATGCTGGTTCAACATTTGCAAGGGTAGTCCACCACGCTTTTGAGCCACAGATGCACAGAAATGTGGAAGCTTACATGGATGACATAGTGGTCAAGAGCAAGGACGGGGCAACCCTGATTCAAGATTTAGATGAGACATTTGCAAATCTGCGCAAGGTCAACCTCAAGCTGAACCCCGAGAAGTGTGTGTTTGGAGTCCCCTCCGGCAAGCTTCTCGGGTTCTTCGTGTCTCAGAGGGGAATTGAAGCCAATCCCGACAAGATCAAGGCCATTGAGCAGATTGAAGCACCAAAGCGCGTCAAGGATGTACGAAGGCTTGCCGGTTGCGTGGCTGCTCTCAGCAGGTTTATCTCTAGATCTGCTAAGCGCGCCCTGCCATTTTTCAAAATATTGAAAAAGGCAGGTCCGATGAAATGGACTCCGGAGGCGGAGGCTGTGCTGCAGGACTTGAAGAGGTACCTGTCCTCCACTCCAACACTTGTCGCACCTAAGCCACAAGAGAAGTTGCTGCTGTATATAGCGGCAACCAATCAAGTGGTTAGTGCTGCGTTAGTGGCGGAGAGGGAGGCAGATGATGAGCCAGCAACCATGGCAGGCGCATCCAGCGACAAGCAGGGGGCTTCACCGACAAGCTCTGGTCCAGCAAGCTCTGGTCCCGACAAGGATGGATCTGCGCAGGAGCACGATAAGATGCAGAAGAGAATGGTGCAGCGCCCAGTTTAATTTGTCAGTTCCCTTCTATAGGGGGCTAGGTCAAGATACTCTGGTGTGCAAAAATTGCTTTTCGTCCTTCTCATGGCCTCGAGAAAGCTGCACCATTACTTCCAAGCACATGAGATCACAGTCGTCACTCGTTTTCTGCTGAAGAGGATACTGCAAAATCCAGAAGCAACAGGCAGGATTGTCGAGTGGGCGCTGGAACTGTCAAGCTTTGGCCTCAAGTTTGAAAGCACTTCAACTATCCAAAGCAGAGCTTTGGCAGAATTCATAGCAGAATGGATGCCAACACCAGATGAAGAAATTCCAGAGACGAGCATCCCCGTCAAGGAAGCAAGCAAAGAGTGGCTGATGTACTTTGATGGTGCCTTTTCACTGCAAGGCGCCGGTGTGGGCGTACTCCTTGTCGCACCCACCGGAGAGCACCTCAAGTAAGTAGTCCAGATGCACTTTCCCAAGGAACAAGCAATGAACAATACTGCAGAGTATGAAGGGTTGCTTGCCGGGCTCAGGATAGCAGCCGACCTTGGGATCAAGAAGCTCATTGTCAGGGGTGACTCACAGCTTGTCGTCCGCCAAGTGAACAAGAATTATCAGAGTCCGTTGATGGAAGCTTACGTTGATGAAGTGAGAAAGCTGGAAGAGCACTTTGACGGCCTATAGATGGAGCATGTCCCAAGAGCTCAGAATGACATTGCTGATGGCCTGTCGAAGTGCGCCGCACTAAAGTTACCTGTGGAACCAGGAATCTTTGTGCTCAAGCTGACTCAGCCATCCGTAACGCCATCAACTGGACAGAGCAAGAAGAGAAAGTTGATTTCTGGTGGCTACTTTCCAGCAGAGCTTCCCGAAGCCGCCGCCAAGAAGGTCCCCAAGATCAACACCAAGAGTGTTGAGGAGCAGTCTGCTCCGGAAAACCTTAGTGTTTGTTCCGTTGAAGCACACGCTCCCGACAAGCTTTGCTCTGGCAAGCTTGCCGGGGAACATCAAGCTCTGGCTGAGCCACAGGTTCTTGCCGTGGAAGCTGATGATCCTGCAGCAGCAGAAGTGCCTTTAGTCCTTGTTGTCGAGCCACAAGCTCCAACATGGGCACAACAGATTGTCCATTTCCTTCAGACAGGAGAACTTCCCGAAGAGCAAGAAGAAGCAGAAAAAGTAGCCCGGCAGTCAAGTATGTATCAGTTTGTCAACAACATACTGTACAGAAGGAGACTCAACGGTGTGAAATTGAAGTGTATTTGCCGGGAAGACGGACAGAAGCTGTTGGCAGAGATACATGGAGGCATATGTGGCCACCACATTGGTGCAAGAGCCCTTGCCGGCAAAGCTTTCCGACAAGGTTTCTTCTGGCGACAGCCCTCCAGGATGCAACTGCACAAGTAACCAAGTGTGAAGCGTGCCAGTTCCATTCCAAGCAGATACACCAGCCAGCTCAAGCTCTCCAGACGATCCCTTTATCCTGGCCATTTTTGGTCTGGGGGCTCGATATTCTCGGCCCCTTTCCCCGAGCTGTCGGGGGCTTTGAGTACTTGTACGTTGCAATCGACAAGTTCACAAAGGGGCCGGAAGTGGAACCAGTGAGGAAGGTGACAGCACAGTCAGCAGTCAAGTTCTTCAGGTCGATTGTTTGCCGCTTCGGGATCCCTAACAGGATCATCACCGACAACGACACGCAATTCACGAGCCGGACCTTCATGCAGTACGTCCAAGATCTTGGCGCCAAGGTCTGCTTCGCTTCTGTTGCTCATCCGAGAAGCAACGGTCAAGCGGAGAGGGCAAACGCAGAAGTGCTGCGCGGGCTCAAGACCAAGACTTTCGACAGGCTGCACAAGTGCGGACGGAACTGGATCGAGGAGCTGCCCGTGGTTCTTTGGTCGATCAGAACGACGCCAAATCGAGCCACCAGCCAGACACCTTTCTCTCTAGTCTATGGAGCAGAGGCAGTTCTCCCCATGGAACTCGTATACGGGTCACCTCGAGTGCTCGCTTATGATGAGCTTGAGCAAGAGCAGCTGCGGCAAGATGACGCGCTGCTCCTTGAGGAAGATCGTCTTCAGGCTGCTGTACGAGCTGCTCGATACCAGCAAGCTTTGCGCCACTACCATAGCCGCAAAGTTAATGCCAGAAGCTTCGAGGAAGGCGACCTTGTTCTTCGGCGCGTTCAGTCCGCCAAGAATTCCAACAAGTTGACGCCAAAGTGGGAAGGCCCTTATCGGGTGAAACGAGTCACTAGGCCCGGCGCTGTCCGCCTTGAGACCGAAGATGGCATTCCGGTGAGCAACTCCTGGAACATTGAGCATCTTTGTAAGTTTTACCCATAGGGCGCGGTTGCCAGAACCCGTTCCGGCAACCACCTTTTGTACAAGTCTTGCCGATGTTGCATGTAATACTTTGTACAAAGCCAGGCGCAGATCCCGTGCATAAGTAAATCTCATGTGTTCTGCACATCTTGTCAATTTCGTGCATTATATACTTTCTTGCATACATTATCTGACACTTTGTGCAGCACCAATCCCCGGTAAGCAACAACGAGCCGTAAGGCTCCATATTGTTATTTTCTCTTCTTTCTTTTTCTCAAGGAAGGAAGATTCCCAAGTAAGATTCCCTCGCGCACAAGTTTGCCGGGGGGGAGGAGAAGATAATGATGTGGAACAGGCGTCGTTCAAGAAAGTTTCGCCTTAACTGAAACCTTGCCGGGAAGCAAGCGACAGAAAAGCTAAGTTGCCAAAGTTTGAGCAATTAGTTTTAATTTTCAAGTTATCTTCCTCGAACGACCGTTCTTTGTATGGAAAACCTGTGCGCGGAGGAACCAACTCATGGCTAGTTGCGCCCTTACTTTGTTTCGAGTCTGCTCAACAACGTAAGTGTGCTGAAACTAGTCGCGACAAGGTTTCTTGTCGGAAGCGGCACCGCCAGCAGGCTGCCGATGTTCCGCACTCAGCGCTCGCGGCTCGGGTGCCTGCGCTGACAAGTTTCCTAAAAGCGTAGGGTAAAAACATACAAAGGAAGGAATCTAGTAAAGGAAATAACATTGCGATTGATACTAGGAATAAAGTTATATTACAAGATAACTTGTCGCAGCTCTAACAGACTGTTTTTCATAACATGATTAGCAGCGACAAGGGAAAAGAAGAAACGGGCGGCCTAATCTACGCGATTGCCCTCAACCCTCCTGATCTCGCTCACCTTGTCCACAATGGGTGCGACAAGGGCCTTGAGCGCTTCCCGATCGGCGTCCGGCGGCAAGGACTTGAGGACGTTGGTGAAGTTGAGGCCTGGATTGCGGAAGGCCACCTTCATCAGCACCCTCGGTCCAGTGCTCCACAGTCTCCTTGAATGCATTCTGGGTGACGGCGATGCTCGCCAGCAGCGCCTCGTCGGCCTTGACCTTCTCCGACAAAGTCTTCTCCCGCTCCTTGGCGCCGTCCAGCGTCTGGGTCAGCGTGGCCAGCTTCAGCTCGAGATCCGCGTTGGAGTCCTTGGCGGCGCTGAGCTCCTTGCTGCTCTCAGCGAGAAGACCCTGCAGCTCACCATGAGCAGCAGCATCCTTCTCGCGCTCGCGCTTGAGCGCGGCAAGCTCCTCACCGCTCTTCTTGATGTTCGCCTCCAGCTGCGCCACCCTCGCCTCTAGCTCTTTCTTGGTGGCCTCTGCAGTTGCGGCAGCATCCCTTGCTTCTTTGAGAGCCCCGCCAAGTGTTTCCTCGCGCGCGGCGAGCTCCTCCTCGTAGCTGTCTAGGTGGGCCTTCCGCTACACCAACTCGCCTTCTCGCGCAGACTGCTTCTCGGCAGCAAGCCTTTGTTCCTCCTCAGCTTTGGCCTTCTCGAGAAGGAAGGCCGTGCGCTCCTCTGCGAGTCGCTCCTGCTCCTGTGCCAGAGACCGGAGAGCTTCCTGGTTGGTGCTCCGGAGCTCCTCCGCGCGCTTCTCCATATCGACTCCCGCCTTCGTGACAAGCGCTTCCCGGGAAGCCAGCTTGGCTTGTCGGGCGCGCTAGAGTGATAGCAGCTTCCGCAGCAGCTGCTCCTCCTCAGGCTCGCCACTGCTGCTGCTTGGCGCGTCAACCAACGACAGCCCAGCGGAGGCGAGCAGCTCCTCATCGAAAGTTTCTCCTTCGACCGGCGCCCTAGAGCTCGACGCCCAGGGGAGCCTAATGAAGATGCCGTCGCCGGCCTTCAAGTAGGCGCCGGGCTGAGGCTCTTTGGAGCCTGGCTCCGCAGCAGCGGCGGAGGGATCGGCGGTCGGTGCAGCGCCTGGCGCTCCTGCAGCCTCACGGCCATCAGTACGATCGCCCGGCCCTCGCCAGCTTCTACGGCGGCAGCCTTGGCAGCCTCCTCGCCGGCGGGCCCATCAGCACCGGCCCCTTCTTCGTTGACGGCGGCGTCATCGTTGCTGCCACGCGCGCCTTCCTTGCCGGCGTCCTCAGTCTCCATTGGCTCCGCAGCAGATGGGTTTGAGGAACGAAGAAGGGAGAAAAGTCAAGAAAAAATGTAAGAAGAAAATCAGAAGGAAGATAGTCCAAGGGAAGTTCTTGGGCAAGTGGATTACCTGTACCAAGATCTGTAGTTGCGGTCTCAGCCGCCGCGGGGTCGTTGGTGCTGTCCCTTGCCGGAGAGCTGCCCCTTGCCGGAGAGTTCTCCCTTGCTGGAGAGCGCTCCCTTGCCTGGGACTCCTCCCTTGGCGGCGTAGTCGAAGCAGATGGCACTTCGGGACTAGCTTCCGGGCGCTCTTGATGAGGATGTTCTGCTCCTACACACATCAACAGTCAAGATGTCAGTAGAGAAAGAAGCACTCATGCGCGCCCGACAGCAGAAAGTAAACTACAAACTTACGCTGGGGGCTGCGCTGGGGGCTGCTTCGGGGAGTAGCTGCCGGGTCCGTCAAGGTGGTCTCGGACCCACCCCCTGCTGACACGGTGGGGTCATCCTCGATGACGATCACCGCGGCCTTGGCTCTCTTCGCCGCTCTCTGAGCCAGCGTCCTGAAAAGGAAGGGGTTCAGATTGAAGCAAGTCGAATACAAGATTGAAGAACAACAAGAATTGGAGGATTACAAGGACAACAAGGGGATCTTACTCTTCTTCTTCGTCGTCGGAGCTAAGCGCGGAGAGATCAAAGTCCGGCTTGCCTCCGGCGCGGCGAGGCGGAGGAGTGGGCTCCCTCGCGTGCTTGGCGGGAGCAGTAGCGGTGGACAGGGAAGATCCCGCTCCAGTTGCCGCCGCAGCGTGGGGCGCTCCCGCGGCAACAGTACTTTCCGCTGTAGAGCATGTCGCGCGGCTCGGCGGCTGTTGACCCGTCTGCCGCCCCGCCACGTCCGCAGCCCTGCGGAGACACCTTCTTGGCGGGGCCGGGGGCTCCGCCTGCGGCAAGCTGTCTGAAGCCTCGGGATCCTCCTCGCCGGGCTCGCTCGGCTCGTCTTCAGGCGCGGCAGGCTCTGCCTCGCCGGCGAACTCCTCGCGCTCGGCAAGGTTTACCGCCTCTGCCGCCTCTGCCTCCTCCACGGTGAACGCGAATCCGCCCGCGGCAGCCGCTGCCGCAGCCTCTTCTGCCCTAGTGGCGATGCGCCGCAGCTCCTCGTCGGTGGTGTCGCGGGTGAGGCTCTTCTGCTCGTCGGCACGGACAGGCACTTCTTCCAAGTTGTCGAAGAACGCTTGCACGACGTCATCCGCAGGTTCTTGCCAAGTTGGGGCAATTCCGTGTGAATCGCACAACGGCATCATGGCACGGATCCGGTCAAGCGAAACGTTATTGCACAATGGAACGACGCCCCTCGGCAACGTAAATGGGTGCTGGGGGTCGCGTTTGAACAACTCCGTGAGCATTGCGTCCAGCTCCAGTACGGTGAAATTGAAGTTGAGGCCCGGCCGCAGCCTCATGATGTCCGCCGAGTTCTTGAATTCCCAGGCGGGCCTCCCCCTCTCCTGCAGGGGGGCGATGCAGCGGCGAAGGAAATCTGCGCTGACAGCGCGTACAGTGAGCCCGGCAAGCCTGAGGCGAAGGATCCTGGTGGTGGCGATCTTCAGCCTCTCGTCTTCCGGGGCCAGGTTGCTCCAATCATTGCTGCGCACTATTGAGGCTTGGCGCACGGCAGTGAATGGCTGCGGGTTCTCCTCGACGATCCAACACCACTCTGCTCTCCACTCCTCCCACTTGCTGCGGAGTTCCCCCTCCAGATACGCTTCCTTCTTGCCGGCTCTCGAGATCCAGGCGATCCCCCCGGCAAGCGAATATCCTCTCTCGACCCGAGGCGTGAAGAAGTGGCGGAAAAGGGCTACATCAGGGTGGACTCCGACAAAGTGTTTGCACAAATGTGCGAAAACTGCCATGGTCAGAATGGCGTTGGGGGTGAAGTCAAGGAGGCGGAGCCCGTTGGTGTTCATTATATCGAGAAGAACTCCGAGAAGGGCGGGCAGAGCCCGCAATGGAAGAACAACGCGAAGAATGGGTACCCGTTTGGAGCCAGTTCCGAAGTTGCCGCCGGGAGTACCCTCGTGCGCGGATGCGCTCGCGTCTCCGTCAACCAGAAGAGGTAGAAGTACTCCCTCAGCTCCTTCACGCCGAGATAGGGGGAGAAGATCGCCCGCTCCTTCCGCAGCGCCGCGAGCCGCTGCGCCTCGGCTGACTTCACGCCCTTCCCCTTGTCGGCTTTCGGAGCCATGGCGGAGGTGGTGGGAGAGGTCGACGGCGTTGGTGATGCTGGTGGCAATGGGGGGCGGAGCGCTGCTCTCTCTCGGCTTGGAGAAGAAGGGGGGAGCGGCGGAGGTTTGTGAAGATGGAGTAGTAGCAACCAGCGAGGAGGAACGAACTGCCCCTGTTTCCCCTGCTTATAAAGAGGGAGGGGGCGGACGTTTCGCCCTTCCGAATAAAGAATCCACCCACGATCTCTCCCACGACGCCGCATTTGACGCATGCCGTTAGGGAGGGCGCGGTGGATACGGAGTCAGACACGGCGTGGCCCAGGCCGCGTGTGCCCGTGCCCTGTTCTGGGCCTGGCCCAACAGCGCTCGGCACCGTGTATGGCCCAGGCCCGGGGGCTCCTGTCGGTGTACTAGAATAGGGGTACCCTAGTACCCCGAACTTGTGCACGGGCAGTTGCAGCACCCCGTGGCAAGGCTTGCCGGGCGGCCGCCAAGGTCCTCCGTGTTTCCCTTGGAGCCATTCAAGAACAAAGTATTTAAGCTCAGGAGACAAGGCCCCGGCAAGAGGAGCTTGACGGGAAGGCCAACCAAGGCATCCCAAGGAACTTGCCGCGATGCGCCACGCGCCCCGGCAAGGCAACAAGGCCCCGGCAAGAGGAGCTTGCCGGGAAGACCAACTAAAGCATCTCAAGACCCGGTGAGCGACAAGCTCCCGGACCCGACAAGACAACGGCCCCGGCAAGGTGCTTGCCGTGGCAGGCGGCCATTCTGTGCCCACGCTCCAGCGCACCCACCATCATGTCGCTCTGGGGGCCTTTCCAGGCGCGCGTGGCGGGAGACTGTGCAGCCAGCGGTGCACAGTGGCAGTCGAAGCTGACAAGATCGCCATCGTGGCAAGCGGTGGCACCCCTGACGGTACCCTTCTGCACTGTTTGGGCGACGCGGACGGGCATTTAATGCCCTTGTCCCCTGCCGTCAGGGTTAGGTAGGATACACTGTGAAGGCAACTGTACCAACCACCTCTCTTTTTACATTTGTACCCTTCTCTGCGTTGCCACCTGTTGGTGACCCCTTTAGCGTATAAAAGGAGGCCCATGCGCAACGTAGAGGAGGTTCGGATCATTCGGAAGCCAGAAAAACACTTAGCTCTCTCTCGAGCAGGAACATAATAGAATCAGACAAGCAGCAGTAGGAGTATTATCTCTCCGGAGAGCTCCGAAGCTGGGTAAACTTCTCGTGCATCCCGCCTCGATCTGCTCTTCGTGCGATCTCCGCCCCCTGCCGGACCGAAAGGGGCTCCGGTCCCATAGGTGTTCGTGGATCAGTTTCCCCCGACAATAACACCGGTATGACGAAAACTAGGGCGGCAAGATTGGAACAAAACACCAGGCATATGGCCGAGCCTTCCACCCTTTGCCAAGTATATAGATGCATTAATTAAATAAGAGATGTTGTGATATCCCAACATAATCCGGTCCAACATGGAGGAATCTTCAACTTCACATGCAACTAACAATGCTATAAGAGGGGCTAAGCAAAGCGGTAACATAGCCAAGCAACAGTTTGCTAGGAAGGGTGAAAAATGTTAGGGGCTGGCATGGCAATTTGGGAGGCTTGGTAAACAAGTGATGGGTAGCGCAGCATAGCGATAGAACGAAGCAACTAGCAAGCAAAGATAGAAGTGATATCGAGGGTAATGGTCATCTTGCCTGAGATCCCGCAAGGAAGAAGAACGAGTTCATGAAGAAGACAAACAGACGTAGTCGAACGAATCCTCACAACTCCGGAACGAAACCGAAGCTAATGAGAGAAGCAAACCATAAAGAAGCAAACAACCTGGTAAACACACAAGCATAAACATGGCATGATGCACAAACAAGTATGATGCATGTCCGGTTTAATGAGGCATGGCATGGCAAAGTGCAACAAACAATACTACAAGATAAGTGCAGCTCAATATGCAACGAGTTGCATATTGACAAAACACCACATTGACATATTTAGTTTAATCTCGTTTAAGCTACCAAACAATATTTAATGTTGTTAAACATGGGAAGAGGTGAAACATAATTAAACTAGCTATTTAGGCAAGTTTAAATGAGGCCAGAAACAACAAACAACAATTCCGGAAAACCCCATATGTTATTTAGCAATTTAATGCAAACACAATTTTAAACATTTTAAATGTTGTTATCATGATGCGGATGACATATGCATGTTTTATGCAATTTTATGAAAAATGTTGACATGAGCATGTTATGAAGCATTTGGTCACCATGGCGGAACGAAAGGGGTGCCACGGCAATGACAACGGAAATGGTGCCACGACAACATTCCGATGATCCGACAACTCATTGAGATACCGGTGCAAAAGAGCAAGTGTACGGATGTGCGGAACATGCAAAAGATGATGGGGTGATCCCGGTTATCGGGTTCCCACTGGTCGACGGCATGGCAAACGAGGAGGAACATGCAAGGATCAACTTGGACATGGTTTGAACATGAGCATCTCATACAACATGCATTCGTTTGCGGGCGTTGTCTCGGGTTTATACCTTCGAAGCGTGCATGTCGGAGCGGGTCGAGTTCGACAAAGAAAGTAGTGGTACACGGGCCGTAGTGGAAGTAGTCGTTCTCCCGACGGTAGTGGAAGTAGTGGTACACGTCGGCGCGGTAGTTGTTCAGGGAGACGATAGAGGTACTCGCGATCTTGGCGGCAGTAGTGGTACATCTCGTAGTGGAACTTGATGCATCCACGGTATTCGGGCACAGTGGTAATCATTCCGGAGACGAACTTGACGAGACATGGTTGTCGTGGTACTTGACGTTATCCAAGACGGTATTGGTGTATCCATGCGTAGAGGTACTGGCAATTTTGTGTAGTCGGTCTTGACGATCCAAAACAAAGCTAGACCAGGGCCTCAAGTGGCAGCAGCAAGGAGGCGAAGGAGCCCTGGCCGGAGATGGTCTAGGCAATGGCAAACCACGAGCAAGGTGGCGCTACCCGGCCAAGGTGGAGGCGCTCGGTCCTCGGGCATGAGCGGGAGGTGGACAGTAGCGGACGAAGGCCATAGTGAGGCGACGGGGGACAAGGGCGAGGCGGTGTCGCGGGGTTGCAGGAGGCGATGCCACACGGGCGGCGCGGCTGCTGTTGGTGAGGCGGCGGGGCAACGGGGATGGATGGCGCCTATGGAGATGCAGGTGTGGAGCCACCGGAGTTGTACAAGGAAGAGGCGCCGACGGAGATGATGGGGAACGAGCGCCGGAAGAGTAGCGGCAGCAAGGCACGGTCTCCATGGGAGGCGTCGGGAAGAGCTCGATGCGGCAGCCTGGACCATGGGACGAGGACCTCGATTGTGGGGATGGGAGGAGCGGCGGTCTCAGGCAAGGCTTCACGCCGGCAACGGAGGACGCGCTGCAACACAACGACGTCGGAGGAGCTACGGGGAGGGGAAGGAGGCGCCCGGCAGCGACGAGCTGAAGGACGGTGGGGATGAGGGAGCTCCTCTCCCTGGCGCGAGGAGGAAGACAAGTGGAGGGGAAAGGGGATCGAGGACGATCCCGATCGGGATGAGTGGCTGGCGGCGGAGTGGGGAACGAGAGGGAGAGAGTGATCGAGGGGAGAGGGATGAGGGGATCGAACAGCTTGGGTTAGGAGGGGTTGCTGGGCTCAAGCGGTCGGCTGGGCCTTGGAGGGTTAGCTGGGACGCTGGACTCTCTTCTCCCTCTTAATTCTTTAGCAGAAAAGAATCAGAGAGAAGAAAAAGAAGGAGAGGGTTAGGGAAAGAAGTCGGACATGGGGATTATTTTCCCGGACTCACAAAAATGAGCTTGATCGAAGAAAATATAAGTTGGCACGAAAGCAAGATTTAAATTCAAACTCATTTGAATTTAATTCAAATGGTTTGAACTAGGACAAGGTTTAGGAGAGGCCAAAATGTTGAGATTTTTGATGGAGCTCTTGAAAGTGAAGAAAGAATTGAGGGCAAAGTTTGGAGACCAAACTTGAAGCAGAAAAGGAACAAAATTATTTGGCAAGTGTGTTTATGGGTGATTCCGAATTAGTGGAATATTTAATATAGCTCCCTAACAATATTGAGAGACTTTTATATGTTGTAAAGAGAAATCACCATGTGAATTACCTCAATTTAAATAGATCAAAAGATCTATGCAATTTATTTAGTTGAGTTTTAAAAATTAATGATATGATGGCATGATGACATGATGCAATGCAAAACCGAAAGAGCAAGCACAAAAGAAACACACGGCGATAACAAAATAACTGGGCGGCAACTGGAGCGTCGGTCTTTGGGTGTCACAACACTCCACCACTACAAGAGGATCTCGTCCTGAGATCTAGGATGGCACCAGAGAGAACCGGAAGAGGAAGAGAAGAGGTAAAACTAAGTTACTTCTTTGACGAACGAGTGAAACCAAAGAACCTTGATAGGTTGAAAAGTTGAAAGAAAGAACACAACGGTGTTGAACACAATTGAGAGCACTGCGGTAGAAAAATAGAAACAAGGAACACCATTTGAACCTTGGAGGTTATAAAGCTATGAATGACGAGCACAATGAACAAGAAGGAATTGAAACCACTCTGGTTGAAACGAGATAAGAATGAATAAGAATGATATAATTTTGGCAGCACTCCGACTGAAAATGGAAGGAATTGAACATGAACTTGAGAAGATGGGATGATACTTGATGAAATCAATATCACACTGCCTCCGGAACTATTGAAAGAATGGCACAATGGTTAAGAAGGATATCAGACAGCACTAAGGTTGACAAGAGAGGCAAAACTTAATAAGATGAAAGAACTTGAATGAGAACACAACACTCCGGTTAAATGGATAAGCACAAAAAGGACACGATCCTCACAATTCGAGATGATAGAGTGAAAGGAGCAACATCACAATGCCTCTGGAAGAAAGAATAGAAGATAGATCATTGGAATAACAGAATGGAGAAGAAAATGCCAACTTCTGCCACAAATGAGCTTGGAAAGCACCCTTTCAAGAAGGTTATGACGGAGTCGTTGGAAAACCAACAACAAAACGAATAAGCTTGTAGTGGGCTTATGGAAAACTTCTCAAAATTGAGGCGAAATTCTGCCACTACGGAAACAAATAATATAATTGATAACACCGACAAGATGAAAAACTTCTTCCACCAAGATGATAGAGAGATAACTTGGATCATTGATAAGCACCACAAATAGCAACATTCTTTAGGGAAGGTTGTAGGTGAAATATAACCCAAGAAAACTCCAACAAAGAGATTAATGGATTGAAAAGATCTCATGATCAAAGAGAAAAATGATGGTTTTTAAAATATCTCATTCTTGACAACTTGTGAATCATAAAACTTGAAGGAAAATTATCAAGAATGACATACCACCACCTCAAAAGATAAGGTAGAAAGAATTGCACTTCGAAAATGCAAGGAGAAGAATACTTGAACGCCTCAAAACAAAACATGTGTTGAGCACCATGTTTAATTTTGAGTATAGCTTGGCGGATCATCACCTCGAGAGAAGTCTTGAAGAACAAATGGAGAATGAAAGAATCCTTGACGAACCACCATGTAGAGCCTCCATGGAGAACTCCAGTAAAGAGAAGATGAAACACTAGAACCGAGAATTACTTCATCATGAACAATCTCCGGAAGAAAAGAATTGTATCACCTCGAGGAAATAGGAATAAGATTTATTATATTCTTATCCTTCATCAAATTAAATTGATGACAAGAAATGGATTTGGCATACTACTTATTCCCGTAGAAAGGATCAAAGGAGACATAGCGCAAGCTTGAGAAGGTATTGATGGAACCACTGGTGGGATTTGGAAACAATGAATGAATTAATTTATATGATAACAACGGAAGAGGAATGTTAAACGAACCACCGTAAGAATTTAAATGAAAGTAGCAAAGGCACAATTCATCGGGAAGAATTGGAAAACGAATGAAGATACTTGAGGGGATTTAGATACATGAGAACGAAGGGATCATGAACTGATTAGAGGGTATTTGAACGATTCACCGGTAAGATTTGGAGAATGATAGCTACAAGCTGAGGATGAAGAATTATGACATGATGGCCTTCGGAGGTAAGAAATGGAAAAAACTCATGAAATGCTCCGGATGGGTGAAAAGAATTCCCACAATCGAAAACAATTATGAGAGGATGGCATCAAACTTGAACTACACATCTTTGGAAGAACGGGTAAGGATTTAAGAGGAACTCTTCTTCGGTCTTCAAAACCCGAGAATGACGAGGAGAAACACCACCCAATTGTTTAGACACTCCGGAACAAAGAAGAATAGAAATGATGAACCAACGATGAAAATATTCTGAAAGCGATCTTGGAGAAGGAATATGACTGATGAAAATTCATTCTTACGTCAAACTTGGTAATGAATTTGAGAATGGCTCCGAAAAATTAGAAGAGTCAGGTAAGATCCTGGGAAAAGACCTGTGGGTTAGGGCCCACAAAAAAGAAACATTGTTGAAGGATTGCTTGAAATAGATATTGCACCGGTAGAATTAAATAGCTTGAATGGAGAAAAACCTTGAAGTAACTCGAATGGATTAAGAATGGAAACATGATTCTTCTGAGATATCTTGAGCACTCCGGATAAGAATAGAGATAGGTGAACAATAAAGAGGTGCACCGACATGGAAAAACATTTGAAACGAGGAAAGGGATATGATCAACACCGAAAGCTTGAATTAAATCCACCAAAGAAGAAAAATCACGAAGAATGATGAACTCAAAGCTCCGTTAGTATCTTCCTGAGAATCACCGGATAAGAACATTGACAGGAAAAGAATGGAGAAACTTCACATCCATAAGATGGATACTTGATTAAGATATATGAGTCCTTGAAGAAAAAGGGTGGGAGGGCGAGAAAACAAAGGCAATTTGGGGAAGATGGAACAAACACCGTTGAGAAAACTTAGAATTGATCTTGCAGATGTTGAAAATGATCGGATCCACTTGAAAAGAAGCACACCGGATGGGAAAAGAATTAACATGACGACCTCGATGATCAAGAAGGATTAGTATTCACATAGCAATATGAGAACATCATTTAGGAAAGGTATGGATTCAACATTTGACTTCGAAGCAACTCGACTACCACAAATAAAACAAAACAAAGGATTTGGCTTGTAGAATAAGCCGGAACAAACATATGATGGAGATTTCATCCGAAGTTTTCGTGGTGGGGACCACACGGGCTCGATCGTACAACACCATCATGTACAAGGCAGTGCACATGACATACGAAGTGTCCCCGAACCAGCATAGCCAAGGGTTCTTTAAGACACAACGAGACCACTGTAAAAACGACCGTGGATAGGAAGACCACTAGACGTCGAACCCCATTCTCATATCATGCATCTGTTGGAAAGAAAAAAACTAGAGCTACTTGAATTCTCACCTATAAAACTCCTGAAACTTTCTGGTTATGCAATCTGGTGTTGGGGATACAGGGGAAGCAATATATATCTCACCCAAAACTAACAATTCCTACATCCAAATTGTATCCATCCGTCAACACATAACCAAGAAACCTTCGGAAATCGTGTACCTGAACCTTCGAAAAGCATCCGTTATACTAGCTATGGCAATACTCCCGAACTCCCGCCCCAGTACTGGGTGGCGTCGAGGTTATATCACCAACAACTGCATAAAAGAGATTTTCGATGTCGGCAAAACTCGGGTATTCCAGAACTGCAACGATAAAATTGTGACGACAACACCTCGGAGGTCAATTCCCCGGGACACGGCCACAACCCCTAAATGTCAGGAGGCACCAAGAACAATGTTCTCGTCAGAAGAATATTGGAACGATTCCAAGATACCCGCGTGATCCTAAAAAAACTAGTGAAATTTGAGGAGAGGAAAGTCAAAACATCTACGTCAGGAGACCTCACCAGAGCGTCGAAGGGACTAAGGAGTAAAAAAAAATCCTACTGTCCGATATATATAATCCTAAGACTCAAAAATAGTTTTATTCTAGACTCAACAACAGCCAACAATCAAGGGGGCTCCTATGGTCGGTCGAGGCTCTGATTACCAACTTGTCATGCCCAATATGCGATACTATCCTAAAGAGACTTGAAGGTCCCACCAAGGATAGAATCGCATATTGATACACTTTTGCAAGGTGGATATCATTACATCAACATTACATAATAGATAAGCATACATACATAAGGCATCCAATGCCACACGAATACAACATCATCTTACTTAAGAGCACCATCCGACTACGGATGAAACACAAACAAAAACTCAAACGACATCCACCCTGCTAGCCCAGACTGCCGACCTGGAACCTATCCCCTGATTGAAGAAGAAGCAGAAGAAGAACTCCAAAACAAGCAAACATCGCTCTCGCGTCATGATCATCGCATAACCTGTACCTGCAACTGTTGTTGTAGTAATCTGTGAGCCACGAGGACTCAGCAATCCCATTACCATGGGTATCAAGACTAGCAAAGCTTAATGGGAAAGGAAGGGGTAAAGTGGTGAGGTTGCAGTAGCGACTAAGCATATATGGTAGCTAACATACGCAAATAAGAGCGAGAAGAGAGCAAACGGAACGGTCGTGAAGCTAGCAATGATCAAGAAGTGATCCTGAACTCCTACTTACGTCAAACATAACCCAAAACCATGTTCACTTCCCGGACTCCGCCGAAAAGAGACCATCACGTCTACACACGCAGTTGATGCGTTTTAATTCGAATCAGGTGTCAAGTTCTCTACAACCGAACATTAACAAATTCCCATCTGCCACATAACCGCGGGCACGGCTCTCGAAAGTTTAAACCCTGCAGGGGTGTCCCAACTTAGCCCATCACAAGCTCTCACGTTCAACGAAGGATATTCCTTCTCCCAGGAAGACCCGATCAGTCTCAGAATCCCGGTTTAAAAGACATTTCGACAATGGTAAAACAAGACCATCAAGACCACCTGCTGTGCCGACAAATCCCGATAGGAGCTGCATATATCTCGTTCTCAGGGCACACCGGATAAGCTAAGCGTACGAGTACCAACATAACCCAAGTTTCCAAGGGACGGTCCCGCACGGTGCTTTAGTTTGGACCAACACTCAGAGGCGCACTGGCCTGGGGGGGGGGGTAAGTAAAGATGACCCTTGAGTCTTCAAAATCCAAGGGAAAAAGGCTTAGGTGGAAAATGTTAAAACCAATGTTGGGCCTTGCTGGAGGAGTTTTATTCAAAGCGAACTATCAAGGGGGTCCCATAAATCACCCAACCGCGTAAGGAACGCAAAATCAAGGAGCATAACACCGGTATGACGAAAACTAGGGCGGCAAGAGTGGAACAAAACAACAGGCATAAGGCCGAGCCATCCACCCTTTACCAAGTATATAGATGCATTAATTAAATAAGAGATGTTGTGATATCCCAACATAATCCGGTCCAACATGGAGCAATCTTCAACTTCGGTAACATAGCCAAGCAACGGTTTGCTAGGAAGGGTGAAAAAGGTTAGAGGCTGGCATGGCAATTTGAGAGGCTTGGTAAACAAGTGATGGGTAGCACAGCATAGCGATAGGACGAAGCAACTAGCAAGCAAAGATAGAAGTGATATCGAGGGTAATGGTCATCTTGCCTGAGATCCCGCAAGGAAGAAGAACGAGTCCATGAAGAAGATAAACGGACGTAGTCGAACAAATCCTCACAACTCCGGAACGAAACTGAAGCTAACGAGAGAAGTAAACCGAAAAGAAGCAAACAACATGATAAACACACAAGCATAAACATGGCATGATGCATGTCCGGTTTAATGAGGCATGGCATGGCAAAGTGCAACAAACAATACTACAAGTTAAGTGGAGCTCAATATGCAATGAGTTGCATATTGACAAAACACCACATTGACATATTTAGTTTAATCTCGTTTAAGCTACCAAACAATATTTAGTGTTGTTAAACATGGCAAGAGGTGAAACATAATTAAACTAGCTATTTAGGCAAGTTTAAATGAGGCCGTAAACAACAAACAACAATTCCAGAAAACCCCATATGTTATTTAGCAATTTAATGCAAACACAATTTTAAACATTTTAAATGTTGTTATCATGATGCGGATGACATATGCAAGTTTTATGCAATTTTATGAAAACTGTTGACATGAACTTGTTATGAAGCATTTGGTCACCATGGCGGAACGAAAGGGGTGCCACGGCAACGACAACGGAAATGGTGCCACGGCAACATTCCGATGATCCGACAACTCATTGAGATACTGGTGCAAAAGAGCAAGTGTGCGGATGTGCGGAACATGCAAAAGATGATGGGGTGATCCCAGTTATCGGGTTCCCACTGGTCGACGGCATGGCAAACGAGGAGGAACGTGCAAGGATCAACTTGGACATGGTTTGAACACGAGCATCTCATACAACATGCATTCGTTCGCGGGCGTTGTCTCGGGTTTATACCTTCGAAGCGTGCATTTCAGAGAGGGGCGAGTTCAACGAAGAAAGTAGTGGTACACGGGCCGTAGTGGAAGTAGTCGTTCTCGCGACGACAGCGGTACACGACAGCGGCGGTAGTTGTTCATGGCGACGGTAGAGGTACTCGCGATCTTGGCGGCAGTAGTGGTACATCTCGTAGTGGAACTTGATGCATCCACGGTATTCGGGCGTAGTGGTACTCATTCCGTAGACGAACTTGACGAGACATGGTTGTCGTGGTACTTGACGTTATCCAAGACGATATTGGTGTATCCGTGTGTAGAGGTACTGGCAGTTTTGTGTAGCCGGTCTTGACGATCCAAAACAAAGCAACACCAGGGCCTCGAGTGGCAGCAGCAAGGAGGCGAAGGAGCCCTGGACGGAGATGGTCTTGGCAATGGCAAACCACGAGCAAGGTGGGGCTGCCGGGCCAAGGTGGAGGCGCTCGATCCTTGGGCATGAGCGGGAGGCGGACATCAGCGGACGAAGGCGGCAGTGAGGCGACGGGGGACAAGGGCAAGGCGGTGTCATGGGGTTGCAGGAGGCGATGCCACATGGGCGGCGCGGCTGCTGTTGGTGAGGCGGGGGGCGACGGGGATGGATGGCACCGGTGGAGATGCAGGTGTGGAGCCACCGGAGTTGGACAAGGAGGAGGCGCCGACGGAGATGATGGGGAACGAGCGCCGGAAGAGCAGCGGCAGCAAGGCACGGTCTCCATGGGAGGCGTCAGGAAGAGCTCGATGTGGCAGCCTGGACCATGGGGACGAGGTCCTCGGTTGCGGGGATGGGAGGAGCGGCGGTCTCAGGCGAGGCTTCACGCTGGCAACGGAGGACGCACTCCAGCGCAACCACGTCGGAGGAGCTACGGGGAGGAGAAGGAGGCGCCCGGCAGCGACGAGCCGAAGGACGGTGGGGACGAGGGAGCTCCTCTCTCTGGCGCGAGGAGGGAGACGAGTGGAGGGGAAAGGGGATCGAGGACAATCCCGATCGGGACGAGTGGCTAGTGGCGGAGTGGGGAACGAGAGGGAGAGAGTGATCGAGGAAAGAGGGATAAGGGGATCGAGCAGCAAGGGTTAGGAGGGGTTGCTGGGCTCAAGCGGTCGGCTGGGCCTTGGAGGGTTAGCTGGACCGCTGGAATCTCTTCTCCCTCTTAATTCTTTAGTAGAAAAGAAATAGAGAGAAGAAAAAGAAAGAGAGGGTTAGGGAAAGAAGTCGGACATGGGGATTATTTTCCCGGACTCACAAAAATGAGCTTGATCCAAGAAAATATAAGTTGGCGCGAAAGCAAGATTTAAATTCAAACTCATTTAAATTTAATTCAAATGGTTTGAACGAGGACAAGGTTTGGGAGAGGCCAAAATGTTGAGATTTTTGATGGAGCTCCGAAAAGTGACGAAAGAATTTAGGGCAAAGTTTGGAGACCAAAGTTGAAACAGAAAAGGAACAAAATTATTTTCAAGTGTGTTTATGGGTGATTCCGAATTAGTGGAATATTTAATATAGCTCCCTAACAATATTGAGATACTTTTATGTGTTGTAAAGAGAAATCACCATGTGAATTCCCTTGATTTAAATAGATCAAAAGATCTATGCAATTTATTTAGTTGAGTTTTAAAAATTAATGATATGATGGCATGATGACATGATGCAATGCAAAAATAAAAGAGCAAGCACAAAAGAAACACATGGCGATAACAAAATAAATGGGCGGCAACTGGAGCGTCGGTCTTGGGGCGTCACACATGAATATTTTGTTAGTTAAGTTTATGGTAAAACTTTGGCACACATTACAATGGAGACCAATAAACCAGGACAGAGGTAGTACTAGTAGTATAAATGATGTGGGCGGGGAGGGGGAGGGACGTCGGTTTGCTCTCAACTGCGGTCCCACAAGCGAGCGGAAGTGCAAGACGAAGCGCGTTCCATTCGGTGAGCAATGTGGCTGGTCCAGTGTGCAGGGGTGCAACGCGAACGCGACAAGTGCGATGTACAGTCAAAACCGATTGACCAGTCGTCATCAGAGCTACTATTCACACCAGAACCTTCACTGCTCGTACTACGCTACCCACTGCCCCAAAACCACACCTCCTTTCTAGCCCATTCCCCCGCCTTTTGATCCCCTAGACCGCATCAAGCGTCTCCTAGTTCGCCGGAAAGCCATGGTGCGCCGTAAGATCACGTACTACAAGATGTTGATGCCGAAGCGCCGCGCAGAAATCATGGTGGCGGTTGACGCCACAGACCTCCGTTCCCAACCTCGCTTTGCAGCGGGCCAATCCTCGAGTTCTATGGAGCCAAGCTCCAAGGAAGAGGAAGCCGATCCAATGTTCATGGCAGAGGTCACAGCGCAGAAGGCCCCCGATGCGTATGAGACGATGCACATTAACTTCGTGCCGGCGTCTGGGTCCCCCATGGTGCAGGCGGACTAGCAGTTCAACCTGGCAATACTAAAGCAGGACCGGGAGGCGGAGGCTCAACTCGACGTAGAGCGCGCGGATGCCGCTGCCATCGAGGCCCTCCTACAGGCAGAACCGGATGTCATGGATGTGAACCGGTCGGTGGAGGCTCAACTTGATGCGGAGCGCATGGATGCCACTGCCATCGAGGCACTCCTACAGGCGGAACCGGATGTCCTGGACTTGAACCAGGCGGCGGAGGCTCAACTCGACGTAGAGCACGCGGATGCCGCTGCCATCGAGGCCCTCCCGCAGGCGGAACCGGACGTCCTGGACTTGAAGCGAGCGGTGCTCGCACCGTCCAGAGCGCCCGCACGCTACATGTGAACGAGTAGCTGGAGGTCGAGGACAACCACGGTGCGGAGACAATCATCGGCAGCTATGGCTGGAAGCGCGTCGGCAGCCAAAGACGACGAGGCCGTCTCATTCCGCAAGCAGTGATAGTTTTTCTTTATGTTCTTGTTTTTAGGGATCTTTTGTTGTGTAAAAACATATATTTATGCGAGTCACTTGACTTTCATCATTTGGGTCAGTCGACCATTTCAGGCGGTTGGATGAACATCCTACATCTCCTAACCCTTCTTCATCACCTCTTCTTCTTCCCCAACAAAGAATCGCACGGGCTGTACGGATCTTCCCCAACATGCGGTTGGATAAACATACTGTATGAACGAAAATTATGTGTCAGCGGTAGGATGGATGAGATTGGTTTGATCACATGCGGTAGCACGTGTCAGTGAGGGTGTGTTCCCTTGGTTGGGTTTGCGGCATGCAGGAGCGACTGTGTGAGGGTGCAGTGCGACCGCGATAACCATGCGCAAGTGTACCTCCTTTTCATTTTGAAAACTTTAGGCAAGCTTGGCAAAAATGTATGGCGAAGTATGGCAATGCAAGACCTAAACCCAAAAAGGATACAAGTATGTACGTAGGAGTACTACTTGTGTTAAAAAAGAAAGGTGGGGTTTTCCTTCACGAGATTGATCGATACAAATCATCGTTCGACGTGTCAATTAATGCGTATTTTTTATCCTACGCCCAAAGAGGTAAGCATCTCACTCCTCATCGCTTAATTAATGCAGCACCTCTCACTTCCACATGCATGAAAGGGTATATTAATGTCCTTGGTTGCTAGTATGATGCAAACCCCATCAATTTTGCCTCGATTAGTGTTGGTGGCCTTCTGCAAAATTGTAATTTTGATATACTGGCCTTGTGTACAAAAAAGGAGGTAGTAACTATTTGACTTCTTTCCCCCTTTTTTTGCGAAATGACTTCCTTCCCCATTGCGGTGATGTCGATGATATCTCGAACATTGTGGTTTGGTGAAGTGCATTCGACGGCGAACACCATTGAGGGAGACCACGTTAAGTCGTTCGCAAGAGCAGCCTCCGATACGACCGCCTTATTTGCATCTAGGAAGTCCATTGAACCAAAGGACACGTAAATGTACTAGTTACACAATAGCGTCGTTCGCCCAGCTTAGTGCGGTAAGGTGGTTTCTCGAGTAAGACGATGGAGAAGCGGAGTCAGCAAAGAGTGAAATGATGGTTGCTTCATCCGTTCTTTATGATTTGACGCCCCACTGCTTTGTGGTTTGTGATAGAAGGGATAAGGGAGTAGACTTTGTGCTATATACTGTACATGTGTCCAAGCACGGGAGAAAGAGGAGAGAGGTTGCACTTTTCTATTCCTTTAATCAATCAATTAGGGAGCTTCGGTTCTATCTTTTTGGCTTTAGCAGCACCGTCCACAATGGTTCCCATCGATGCCAAAAGCTATTTTCACATTTGGCTACACATTGTGGATGCCCTTAACCGTACCACTTGGTTTTGCTCCTGTGTGCTATCTATACAAATCTCGATTATATTGATCTAAAAAATTATAGTATCAAGATTAGTAAAAAGGAGGTGATTTTGCCGCGCGGATGGTGGGGGAGGTTTCTTATTTTTAGAGGACGTTGGCATGGCGGTTTGGTAACATGCTGTCCCACGTGTCAGTGCTTTACCAAGCCGATCCATGTCCCACATGAGGCTGAACAATGTCAGAAGCAACACATGGTTAACTTGTAAAAGATAAGGGAGAAGTGGATTCAGCAATGAGTGAAATGATGGTTGCTTCGTCCCTCCAACTTATTTTTTTAGCATTATTACTAGCAAGATGTCTGTGCGTTTCACGAAGTTGGTGGAAAAGGTAACCACAACTTATAAATTGACGGATGGAGTACTAGTTACAGTGATGCATATGATTGCCTCCAAATGTGAGCAAAGTGATCGCACATGTGTGTATTGACCGGAACAAGAATGCAATAGCACAATAAGAATTAAGGCCACGATCATGCGATCATAGTGGTGGTTACAGGAGGAAAGAAGAAAGATGCATCCATCAATGTACGACCTCCTCCTCCTCGACTCAGTGCGTCGGGCCACCGACCGGCGGCTTAGCAGCCACAGCTTTTGTGGCGAGGTCAAGATGCTTCTCAGCAAAGGCGTCCAATGCTTCCAGTCGGTTGAGGAAGGCCAACATTGTAGCGTCCTCACCGTCCTTGTAGATACCTTTGTACACGACTTCCTCGTACACGTGGATGTGTAGGTCGACAAATTCTTATAGGGCGAGGCGCCTCCCAGCGAGCGTGACCCCTAGGTGGACATTCTTTGTTGCATTGGCGGGCAGTCGCAGGGCCACCAGTGCTTGAAAGAGGTTCTCGCCATGGACGCCGATTAGGTGGCAGGCAATGAGGAACCTGAGCGCGCGGGCTGTAGGAGTATGGCGATGTCGTTCGCGAGCTTCTTTACGATGGTGAACATGTCGATGGTGGCAACGATCATCCGGTCCAACTGAGAGTCATAGCTGGCGTCGGCGATGGCCATGAACTAGCCAACCGCTAACACCGCCTGGAGACGATCCTTGATGCCATGTCGCAGGCCGGCATCATGGACCGTCTGGCATAGTCACTGGCTGCTCGCACGAATCGCCGCCATGGGTCTGGAATGAGCACTTTTGTGCTTAGTGTAGGTGCTTAGGTGCGTACGATGTGCTAGATGCATTGGACTGGAGGGGCGCCTTTATATGTGTGCAAACTGCGTTGCATTCACATCGTGCTGCCTCTTTTCCCTGTCCTCCTACCATTAATTCTCTCATGCATTCAACATGCTAATTGAAGGAGGATGCATCATTGGCCGTTCAACATTTCGGGAACCTTTACCCTCTCCCTCGTCTGCATTAAAGCTGTATCGGGAACTGTCTTGGTTTACTAGTAGCTGTCAAATCAAATAGTACTGTGTCGCCTGCTGCACGCCCGTCTAAACAAACCTCCTCACCACCATCAAACTCCCCCGTTAAACCTGCATGCAAACTGAGAAATCTTGTATTTTAAGTACTCTATGGGTTGCACTATCAGTACAATGTGTACATGACTTGCAGGCTGGCTACAGATTCGTACCGAATGTTAAAAAGAAACAAATCCATCCTTAATCTTGTATTCTAAGTACCTTGTGGGTTCCAATGTCAGTACAGTAGCGAAAGAAGTATATATTAAAAAATAAATGAAAAAATAAACTTTAGGATAGAATTCGAACTCAGGTCATCGCATTGTGAGCATCCGGCTCGGACAAGTACAACAAATGTTCTGTCACGACCGGTTTTCCGGGTAATAAATTTCCAGAAAAGACCGTCGTGCTCATCAGCCCCAGGATTACTGTTAGCTGATGAGGCTCCAACTTGATACAGAAATTTCAAGCAGAAAACAAAATATGTAGTACAAGGCCATTCTGGCCTGTGAGTACAACAAATGGTTTCTAGTGGTTGATGGCGGAAGCGGGTTGTGAAACATCAGTGTCTATGGGACTCCATTTCCCACGGGAACAGCTGACCAGGTTAACTCCTGTCTTCGTGAGGCTGCTATCTCCATTACTTAGGTTCCGGGGCTGTCATCGCGGCGCTCCTCTTCGTGCAAGAAAATCTGGCCAAGACAATAGCCATGGATAAGCCAGTGAGTACTTTGAATGTACTCGCAAACATTATGAACACAGGTATAATATAACAATGATGTGCTGAAAATATTTTATGCTCATGACGTCAGTCACAAAAGATAAATAAATCTCTGATGCGTGCAAGCAAGTTATTTATAAAATTGCAATAACATAGTAGTATTAAAATTTATGAAATAAATAACAAGCAAAGCCACAGTCGGGCGTCTTAGCGACACCACATAAAGGGCTTTAAAAGAAATGCCACAGTCGGGCGTCTGAGCGACACCACATAAAGGGCTTTAAAAGAAATGCCACAGTCGGGCGTCTGAGCGACACCACACAAAGGGCTTTAAAATAAACAATCAAAGTGAATATCCCGGAGGTAGAACCATCCCAGAGATACTCGATAATAACAATAATATCACGGGTTAGTCAACAATAATAATAATCATAATTATCAGAAGTCACAGGTAGTAGTTCCAGTTCTGGTTAACAGTTTCACCTCCGAAGACCGACACTAAGACCGACACTTGACCCATCCCAGACTGTAATCCTTAACCATGGACATGGCTATTCGAATAGGTTTAATCTCCGTAGAGGGTGTACTCTTTACCCACGAGTAACGGATTTCTTTAGTCCATCAGGACTAATTCCGTCTACGGTCTTTTTGTTGAAAACACACCTAACTTGCACACACCAGCTTATCTCACACGTGTCTGGAATCACCCACGACACTTGTTAAGCAAACTCTAAGTGGGGAGGCCACAACCTCGCGTAGCATGGGATCAAATTTATATCGCGTGCTCTAAGGGGTGGCCTCCCCTCTCGGTCCCAACCGGAAACACCCATGCCCCCGGACCAGGTGGCCTGCCTACCAGCTACAACCGGTATCTTCCACCATGGCCTCTCTGTACGGTGTGTGCTAGAAAGGGGTTGACAACTTACTGAACCGTACTCTACTTGCTGTAGAGACGAGTGGTAGTACGAAACAAGTATGGGGGTTACTGGCACAAGAATCGATCTACGGTTGACTCAGGAGGTTTAAGTATTCCCTGCATGATTAGCATGACGAATATATTTCAACCAACAGAGTCACGGCTCATATCACCTTGCCATGCCATACCAGACATAACGTCCCGACGGAGACCAGCGACAAACTCATGCCTACCCAAGTCAGAGGTTTTCCCGGGTTCCTGCCGGTATGCATGCAAGGCACATGAGGGTGATTATCATCACAAGTGTGTCCATTTCCAATAGCATGGAAATCAATAACATGCACCCATGCATATGATCATATCACATGAAATAACAAGTTTCTCAAAAGTGAGGTGATGTTATGAACGTGTCATCGAACACACAAAAATATTATGCCGGGGTTCAGAATGCTTGCCTTCAATGTGTGGAAAGGCAGGGTGCACTCCAAAACTTGAAACATTTCTCCTCTCTTCAAAAATCCTATTTTAGCAATATAAAAGAATTAACACACAAAATAAAAACAGCACCAAAAGTTGTTCTCAAATTTTTTCAAATAAATCTTAAAATAAACTAGGTGAAATTTGAGAGAGGTAGGAAAAAGAATCATTTCATTTGGAGTTGTATTTAAAAAGATATAACCAGTCAAAGTTTTGGTCAAATTCTGTTTTTAAAAATAAAACAAAAGAAAACGTTTCAGCCACGAATACGCTTTCTAAGTAGGGGTTACGTACTTGGGGTTTTACGCTATCACTTAACACGCGTGGCGGCGGAGTGGGTCACTGACACTGGGTCCACGGGGCCCACTAGTCAGGTTTGACTAGTCTTTCTCCCTCTCCTTCCTCTGTCCCGAGCGGAGGCGGAGCTCCGGCGATCGTCGCCGGCAACTGGCGGCTCCTCGCGGGGCCCCAAGGGCGGGGATGGATCCGCCACTCCAGGGCGGTCATCCCGGTGGTCGAAAGGTAGGAAGGGGCGGAGGGAGCTGCCGGCGGCGAGCTTCGCGGCGGAGGAGGCTTCGGTGGCGAAGTGGTTTTGTGGCGGCGATGGCTCCCGAACCAAATTGAGTAGGGGGATCTGTTCACGGGAGGAAGAGAGGACTTCTGGTGAAGAGAGTGGAGAGGGAGAAGCCCTGGTGGCGCCGGAGTGAACGAGACAGTGGCGGCGGCAGGAGTTGCCGGAGACGAAGAAGGCGGCGTTTCCCTGACGATTGCGGGCTATGGGGGTTCCATGGGGTAGCCTGAGGTTGCGTGCGTGCTCAGAGGGGATCGGGGTCCCTTTTTATAGCGTGGCAAGGCGGTTCCGTGGCGGCTGCGGATAAGGTCGCCGGCGACCGCCATTCTGTAGCTAGGGCGTCGTGGCGGCGACGAGCGCTAGCGGACACACTCGTGGATGAGCTCGCGCTGTTCCAGGGGCCAGGTGGCGAGCGGAAGAGGCTTGGGCGGCGCTGAACGGAGCAGGGGCTGTCGGCGGCCGTGGCGGCTAGCTCCTGGCCTGTCGGGGACGTGGCGAGGGGCGGCTTGGCGTGTTGCGGTGAGGAGGGATGTGCGTGGCGTGGCTCTGCAGTGGAGGCAAGGCCAGGGGCGCGACGCGTCGGCTCGGGCGCGACACGTGCAAAACGCGTGCCAAACGCACGCTCTGCTCGCGCTCCGGGCGTGCACGGGACGTGCTCGACGTAATGCCAGAGCATGCTAGAGGTCGCGGTTGAGGCCGGGAAGAAACAGGGCTAGGTTAGGGTTAGATAGAGGGTGAATGGGCATTGTTGTTAGGTCAGGTGACCAAGTTCATAGTGTAAACTTGAATCCATGCCAAATCTGGCTATGCTCTCCAGGTGTTTGACAAAATGCCACAGGCACCTAGGCTCTTCTTGGGGTGGCCAAATCCTCCAGATCAGGGTCTCCTTAGATGCAAGAGAGAGTGGTGAGGTTAGTTTGTGAAAAGCACAAACTTGGTAGTGCAAGTTTTGCAAAACTACAATTCTGGACAGGAAATAAATGACATTATTTCATGAACCAAAATTAATCCAATGGGTGCATGCTCCTGGATTTAGGGGTTTGGTAGGGCTGTCTACAAGTAGGAGAAAACACAAGATCTTTGGAGCAAAATTAAATAGGGTTGTAGTAGAAATCACAAGGCTGGACCAGAATGAAAAAGAGGATGATTCACTCAATTTTTTCAAAGAACATAAATAGGTTTTTGCACAAAGTGGAATAATATGCTCCTACTGACCTCCCCTAATTTTGGTAGAAGTTTTAAATAAATATTTAAATAGGTTGTAGTGTAAAATTGCCCACTGGACCAGATTTGAAAACTTGGTGTAGAACTCAAAATATCCAATGAATGAAATATATTATTGCACAAAAGTGATTTAGAGACATCACATGATATCTCCAAACCTTGGTGAAATTTTTAGTTAAATATATCAAATGGTTGTAGTTCAAAAAGAGCTCCAAATTTTAAAACAAGTCATTTAATGAATAAAGCTCAGGGTGAAATAATTTTATAAATAAATCTCCTGATTGAGAGATGTTTTTTTAAATGAGAGGGAAAATAAGTCCAATATATTTTGGAAGGATCCACTTGGGAAAAATTTCTTAATATTAAAAGAAAAGTTTTGAAATCAATAGAGATATACTTGCATGCAAAAAATTTAAACTCTTGGCAAAATTTTAATAACTAAAACCTGGTTAAATTTTTGGGGTGTTACAATACTACCCCCCTTAAGAAAAATCTCGTCCTCGAGATTTGCTAAGAGCCGTTGTGAAAAACAAAAGTTCCATATGTGTTCGAGCGGTTGTGAGACTGCTGCCATGGTAATGCGTGAATAAAAATAATAATAATCCACTTAGTGAGGGGATAAATGATGCAGCAATTCAGTAAAAAGAAAACTCATACTAGGATCTTTCGCGGTTACACAAGTTAATCACGAAGAAAAATTACTCATACCAGTAGAAACTAAATACTCGACTCGTCGCACAAATTTGGGGTACCATGCATAAGATACACGCAAATATAAATGCTGCAAAAACAAATACATTAGTGACGTCTAACATGAAAACGGTAACTGGGTGGGGTCCTGATAAAATGTCTCTAGTAAAGGGATACACTCCTCTTCTATCGGAGGAAGTGGATTGACCAGTCGATGTATGCGTCTCTCCGGGTCGGGCCTCAGTGGTCTGCCGATGGCAATCTGAGGATTCAGATCAGTGAGATTCTGGAGATAATCCATCACTCGTTGGTTCAAATGCTCTTGAGCGATGATGTACTGGATAAGGTTGGCCAGAACTGGGTCTCTCTCAATACGCCCACCGGGAAAAGACGTTACTTCTCCGGGTGCTGCACGGCTCGGAAAGTAATAATATCCTCGTTCGCGGGCATAGGGTACTGCGGATCGAAGACGAGCAATCGCTTCTTTCGCAGCAAATTCTATGGCCAGGTGTGGGGTTGGCATAGATTTCCCCACGAAGGAAACTTCTGTTGGATCTTGGTTGGGGTCTACAGGAGGAATGTGTACTGCTGCCCAATATTCCGATGTGGATGGGGTGATTCTAGATTTGAACAGCTCGTACTGGGGTGGCTGGGTAGAACCCATGGTACTGCGAGTAAAGTCCCACAATATTTTGACAAAGCTACCTAGGGTTGCATCTGGGGTTCTCAGGTGAATGCTGGGGCTCGGCATGACAGGAAAAAGTTGTGAGTGTGGTGCACAAGGTGAGGGTTGTTGGGTAAGGTCACAAGGTGGCCTTTATATAGCAATGGAGCCGGATTCGTTTTACCGTGGTGAAAGGTAATAAATTTGCCAGCTTAGCTCCAAAGGTCAGGTCAGTGTCAGAGATACACATATCTCATAAAAAGACGTGTTACTGTGGTTGTCATCGGGTTGGTTTTGGTAGTTGTGCCCGAAAAATGTGCAACTATGCGCTGACAAAGAAAATACGCAAGGCTACCATTAAAGCAGAGGCACAACGACAGGCTGCGTTAATATACATGGTCGCACGATTACAACGCGAGGATACACTGAAACTCGGTGCTACTCATACGGCTTAGTCTACCTCGTTTATGTCTAAACGGGCGTGCCTGGTGGATGTCGAGGCTTCTCCACGTGTCTCACTCCCGGGATTAGTCGGAGATGGCGGAGGAACTGCAGGGTCGGGGTAGTGATGATGACCATCGCGGGGATTTTTGGCCACAACCCCGTTGGAGTGTGCTCCCAAATGGCGACGAAGCACTTCTGGGGTCATCAAAGCATCTCGGCTGATGGCTGGAGCTGATCTCGGGGTCTCGATCGGTTGTCCAAACAGCACGACTGGGTTGTCGGCGTTGGGCTCGTTTTCTTCTCTCGCCGGGGCTCGACGAACCAGCTCTCCACGAGCTGCAATTAAATCAATAGTGATTTGATCGCACAGCTCCTCTAGTGCTCTTACATAGCGCACCAGGTGCAACAATGCAGGATCTGTCTCATGATCTCCGTTGGCAACTTGGGGTGGTCTACCATACCCTTCACGTCTGGGGTAGTAGTGGAACGAGCGACAGTTAACTCTGGGCGACAAGTGCCTGAGATGAACTATAGCCTCTCCAGCAGCTAGTTGTATGGCTTGTGGCTCAAAGGAAGTTGTTCTTCCGGTGAACCTGTAGGGGCGCTCGGGTACTATACCCCTACCGTAGATGTGTACAGTGGCCCAGAATTGACGTTCTTCACCGCTCAAGGGTCCTTGGCACACAACATATTCTGGTGGCTCCTCTAACGCATAGGCACGACGGGTGAGGTTTGCGAGGATGGTCACAAAACCTCCAAGGTTGGTTGCTGTGGTCGCGTTGTGCACTATGGGGCCAGGCATTGTGGCTGGGTTCGAGGTTGTCCTGTGCTGGGTTGGGGCTAGCGTGCCCTTTTTATAGAAAAAAGGGAACGGAGTCTTCTTTCGCACGCTTGCGAATGAGACATTTTTGCCATCGGTCACTGGTGTGTGACCGACAGGCTAGGCTGATAGGTTGGGCACCGACTGCCAAAAGTGTCGGGTCACTGTGTGGCTATCTTGCACGGGAAGCTTGGCTGGGGTTTGGCTAAGGTCTAGTGGGTTGGTTTGCCTAAGTTTTTCGACCTGGCTAAGATAGGATTAGCCAATGGTCAGCCTGGCTCTGATACCAAGTCTGTCACGACCGGTTTTCCAGGTAATAAATTTCCAGAAAAGACCATCGTGCTCATCAGCCCCAGGATTACTGTTAGCTGATCAGGCTCCAACTTGATACAGAAATTTCAAGCAGAAAACAAAATATGTAGTACAAGGCCATTCTGGCCTGTGAGTACAACAAATGGTTTCTAGTGGCTGATGGCGGAAGCGGGTTGTGAAACATCAGTGTCTATGGGACTCCATTTCCCACGGGAACACCTGACCAGGTTAACTCCTATCTTCGCGAGGCTGCTATCTCCATTACTTAGGTTCCGGGGCTGTCATCGCATCACTCCTCTTCGTGCAAGAAAATCTGGCCAAGACAATAGCCAGGGACAAGCCAGTGAGTACTTTGAATGTACTCGCAAACATTATGAACACAGGTATAATATAACAATGATGTGCTGAAAATATTTTATGCTCATGATGTCAGTCACAAAAGATAAATAAATCTCTGATGCGTGCAAGCAAGTTATTTATAAAATTGCAATAACATAGTAGTATTAAAATTTATGAAATAAATAACAAGCAAAGCCACAGTCGGGCATCTTAGCGACACCACATAAAGGGCGTTAAAAGAAATGCCACAGTCGGGCGTCTGAGCGACACCACATAAAGGGCTTCAAAAGAAATGCCACAGTCGGGCGTCTGAGCGACACCACATAAAGGGCTTTAAAAGAAATGCGACAATCGGGCGTCTGAGCGACACCACACAAAGGGCTTTAAAATAAACAATCATAGTGAATATCCCGGAGGTAGAACCATCCCAGAGATACTCGATAATAACAATAATATCACGGGTTAGTCAACAATAATAATAATCATAATTATCACAAGTCACAGGTAGTAGTTCCAGTTCTGGTTAACAGTTTCACCTCCGAAGACCGACACTAAGACCGACACTTGACCCATCCCAGACTGTAATCCTTAACCATGGACACGGCTATTCGAATAGGTTTAATCTCCGTAGAGGGTGTACTCTTTACCCACGAGTAACGGATTTCTTTAGTCCATCGGGACTAATTCCATGTACGGTCTTTTTGTTGAAAACACACCTAACTTGCACACACCAGCTTATCTCACACGTGTCTGGAATCACCCACGACACCTGTTAAGCAAACTCTAAGTGGGGAGGCTACAACCTCGCGCAGCATGGGATCAAATTTATATCGCGCGCTCTAAGGGGTGGCCTCCCCTCTCGGTCCCAACCGGAAACACCCATGCCCCTGGACCAGGTGGCCTGCCTACCAGCTACAACCGGTATCTTCCACTATGGCCTCTCTGTACGGTGTGTGCTAGAAAGGGGTTGACACCTTACTGAACCGTACTCTACTTGCTGTAGAGACGAGTGGTAGTACGAAACAAGTATGGGGGTTAGTGGCACAAGACTCGATCTACGGTCGACTCAGGAGGTTTAAGTATTCCCTGCATGATTAGCATGACGAATATATTTCAACCAACAGAGTCACGGCTCATATCACCTTGCCATGCCATACCAGACATAACGTCCCGACGGAGACCAGCGACAAACTCATGCCTACCCAAGTCAGAGGTTTTCCCGGGTTCCTGCCGGTATGCATGCAAGGCACATGAGGGTGATTATCATCAAAAGTGAGGTGATGTTATGAACGTGTCATCGAACACACAAAAATATTATGCCGGGGTTCAGAATGCTTGCCTTCAATGTGTGGAAAGGCAGGGTGCACTCCAAAACTTGAAACATTTCTCCTCTCTTCAAAAATCCTATTTTAGCAATATAAAAGAATTAACACACAAAATAAAAACAGCACCAAAAGTTGTTCTGAAATTTTTTCAAATAAATCTTAAAATAAACTAGGTGAAATTTGAGAGAGGTAGGAAAAAGAATCATTTCATTTGGAGTTGTATTTAAAAAGATATAACCAGTCAAAGTTTTGGTCAAATTCTGTTTTTAAAAATAAAACAAAAGAAAATGTTTCAGCCACGAATACGCTTTCTAAGTAGGGGTTACGTACTTGGGGTTTTACGCTATCACTTAACACGCGTGGCGGCGGAGTGGGTCATTGACAGTGCGTCCACGGGGCCCACTAGTCAGGTTTGACTAGTCTTTCTCCCTCTCCTTCCTCTGTCCCGAGCGGAGGCGGTGCTCGGGCGATCGTCGCCGGCGACTGGCGGCTCCTCGCGGGGCCCCAAGGGCGGGGATAGATCCTCCACTCCAGGGCGGTCATCTCGGTGGTCGACAGGTAGGTGGGGGCGGAGGGAGCTGCCGGCGGCGAGCTTCGCGGCGGAGGAGGCTTCGGTGGCGAAGTGGTTTTGTGGCGGCGATGGCTCCTGAACCAAATTGAGTAGGGGGATCTGTTCACGGGAGGAAGAGAGGACTTCTGGTGAAGAGAGTGGAGAGGGGGAAGCCCTGGTGGCGCCGGAGTGAACGAGACAGTGGCGGCGGCAGGAGTTGCCGAAGACGAAGAAGGCGGCGTTTCCCTGACGATTGTGGGCTATGGGGGTTCCATGGGGTAGCCTGAGGTTGCGTGCGTGCTCAGAGGGGATCGGGGTCCCTTTTTATAGCGTGGCAAGGCGGTTCCGTGGCGGCTGCGGATAAGGTCGCCGGCGACCGCCATTCTGTAGCTAGGGCGTCGTGGCGGCGACGAGCGCTAGCGGACACACTCGTGGATGAGCTCGCGCTGTTCCAGGGGCCAGGTGGCGAGCGGAAGAGGCTTGGGCGGCGCTGAACGGAGCAGGGGCTGTCGGCGGCCGTGGCGGCTAGCTCCTGGCCTGTCGGGGACGTGGCGAGGGGCGGCTTGGCATGTTGCGGTGAGGAGGGATGTGCGTGGCGTGGCTCTGCAGTGGAGGCAAGGCCAGGGGCGCGAAGCGTCGGCTCGGGAGCGGCACGTGCAAAACGCGTGCCAAACGCACGCTCTGCTCGCGCTCCGGGCGTGCACGGGACGTGCTCGACGTAATGCCAGAGCATGCTAGAGGTCGCGGTTGAGGCTGGGAAGAAACAGGGCTAGGTTAGGGTTAGATAGAGGGTGAATGGGCATTGTTGTTAGGTCAGGTGACCAAGTTCATAGTGTAAACTTGAATCCATGCCAAATCTGGCTATGCTCTCCAGGTGTTTGACAAAATGCCACAGGCACCTAGGCTCTTCTTGGGGTGGCCAAATCCTCCAGATCAGGGTCTCCTTAGATGCAAGAGAGAGTGGTGAGGTTAGTTTGTGAAAAGCACAAACTTGTTAGTGCAAGTTTTGCAAAACTACAATTCTGGACAGGAAATAAATGACATTATTTCATGAACTAAAATTAATCCAATGGGTGCATGCTCCTGGATTTAGGGGTTTGGTAGGGCTGTCTACAAGTAGGATAAAACACAAGATCTTTGGAGCAAAATTAAATAGGGCTGCAGTAGAAATCACAAGGCTGGACCAGAATGAAAAAGAGGATGATTCACTCAATTTTTTCAAAGAACATAAATAGGTTTTTGCACAAAGTGGAATAATATGCTCCTACTGACCTCCCCTAATTTTGTTAGAAGTTTTAAATAAATATTTAAATAGGTTGTAGTGTAAAATTGCCCACTGGACCAGATTTGAAAACTTGGTGTAGAACTCAAAATATCCAATGAATGAAATATATTATTGCACAAAAGTGATTTAGAGACATCACATGATATCTCCAAACCTTGGTGAAATTTTTAGTTAAATATATCAAATGGTTGTAGTTCAAAAAGAGCTCCAAATTTTAAAACAAGTCATTTAATGAATAAAGCTCAGGGTGAAATAATTTTATAAATAAATCTCCTGATTGAGAGATGTTTTTTTAAATGAGAGGGAAAATAAGTCCAATATATTTTGGAAGGATCCACTTGGGAAAATTTTCTTAATATTAAAAGAAAAGTTTTGAAATCAACAGAGATATACTTGCATGCAAAAATTTTAAACTCTTGGCAAAATTTTAATAACTAAAACCTGGTTAAATTTTTGGGGTGTTACATGATCTTTGTGATGATGCAAGAGATATATCACTATAGCAATGAGCCCGTCTGTTGCAACGGATCCAAAGTCGAATAATACATATTCACAAATTTGAAAGAAAGCATCTTAGTTTTGATATACATATCACTAAAAATATCTTATGTTTCACTCCAAATATAGTCTTTGGGATGTTTTGATGAGGTAAGTGAGGAACGCGGTTGGTTTCAAGATACTAAGGGGTTTTGTGTAAACTGGAGCAGAGAAGTGGGAATTGTCCCAAAAAGGCAACAACTTACATCACAGCCATTAGATGCAGATCTAATGGTCAAAAATGGCGGATGGTAGACACACCATCATCACCAACTGAGTCTTTTATAGGCGTAGAGATTACTTCGTCCCTCTAACTTAACTGCGGGAAAGGTGCGGCTTTGTGATTTGATGCCTCATTGCTCATTACTACGCCGGCGCCATGACTGGGGTGCTTCACCCCTGCTGCTCTACACTGTTATATCAGTATGACACGTGGACCCGGTTGCTTGATGTCCCACATGTCGGCGAAAGGGACTAGAAAATTTATAAAAGCGAGCACTCCACTCTTATGATGGAGGAGCACATGACACGGCGGCCCAGTGAACTGTTGCTTGTAATGTAGTACTACTATAGTTTTGTTGTTTCGCATGATCCATCGATGCAAACCCGAATAAATAGGCAAGGGCGGGATTTTTCCCGCACGGTGGATAATACTAGCCATACATTTCAAAGGCAATTTTATTATATGCAAACTAAATAAGTAAGTGACAATATGAGATCTAGTAAAACTAAAAACACATATGATTTATTGTGTAGAGTGTAGTAGTAGTGTTGTATTGCAATGTTGTTAGATGTAACATGCGAGAACGTGTAGAGATGTACTTTTGGAGGGCCTACAGAGAGAAATTGTCCATAAAGTGGATTCAAATATTTGTATTCGTCTTCATAGCATTTGTAACTCATATCTACAATTTATACAATAGACGTGCTTGTTCACTCTTACGAAACCAGTACAACAATAATGGGGTGGCGTGCACCAATTTAGGCACTGGCACGTTGGCCTACTTAGATCCATAGAGAGAGCAAGAGAAGAGATAAATACACGGGCAGTCAGTGTATTTCAAGAGAAAAACGTAATACGGTCACTGGACTTTAGGATACGCTCATTACGGTCACTATATACGTTTTGCGGTGATTATATGGTTACTTGCTCATCGTTCAACATAGGATTGCACTCTATTGACCGGCCAAATAGTCTACGTGGCACTATGTTGACTAGTTAAATTGACCATGTTCCTTGTTTGTCCCACATGTCAGTTCGCATAGGAAAAAGGTCAGATAAACACAAATTTATGCAGGCGCGACAACACTCCAACTCGTGCGTGGGAACCACCTGGTTGAGTATGTGTCTGTCAGGGCCTGATGTGTGCGCATGCACGTGTAGGTTGAGCACTTGAGTGTGAGAGTGTGTGTTGGTCGTGTGATGTGTGCATGCATGCATGCTTGCGTGGCTGTGTGTGTACGTGTGAGTGTTGCGTGCGTGCGTGGCTGCGCGTGTTCATGTGAGTGTTGCATGCATGCAGTTTCTATGCATGCGTGCATGTGTGTATAATCACCACACTAGCTCATGTGTGTTAAAACAGATGGCTCAACATACCAATACAAGGCCACCTTGTCCGTTGTGCCCATGGCCATGACTTCGAAGGACTGACCAATATTTTTTTATCGTTTGTTTTCATTCTTATACACGTCGAAAGGTTCGCCCAATGGTAGTGAGCTAATGTGATGCAACACTAGAGGTGCCACGCCGAGCGTTTAACTGGTCAACTGGTCATGTCTTCAGCAAATACAGAGTTGTATGGTGAGCCCGTGGCTGTATAATAACCAGAAAACATAAATGGTGACCGTAATGAGTGGATTCTGAAGTACAATGTATGTATTGTGCTTTCGCTTCAAATATAATGATCATCATTGTATATATCACGAGAGAAAGATGAAACATGCGTGAATGTGCTCGGGGCGTACTTTTAGAGGACTTGGAGATAGTTTGTGTACATACGTGAAAGGGGAGTAGAGGGGGTGTATGCGATGGAGAGAGAGATGCTCTTAGTTTCTCTTTATTATGCACAACTTTATATATTGTATAAAAATATAAAATTCACAGTGCAGAATAAATATCATTGGGGGCACCATGCAATGCAAATTAACGTTCATACTCCTCCATATAACTTTGTATGTTGTATATATGTAGAAATTCTAAAATAATTTTTTGGCCACACTTTGTGTGGTTTTATTCAAAAGTAATGTTGTATGTGAAATAAACGTGAATAGAGGGCTTTTTAGATCAGTGGGGTACGTGATGTAACATGTGTGAATGTGTAGCTGATGTATTTGGCAGGGCCTAGAGAGGTATGTGTATGTATTATGTATTCGAAAGAGGAATGGGTAGAGGGGCCGGCGGCGGGGGTGTGTGGGATAGATAGCATGAGAAATGAGAGGTCTAGACAGAGAGAGGGACCAATAGGATGTCACGGCAAGAGATGCCCTCAAGTGTGTATATGCAATGGGGGAGGGGATAGAGGCACGGTGAGAAAATATTTTGTGTGGTGTCTGTGTTGGTATGTGTGGGCGTGAGAAGATAATGAGACCTGGGAGCTTAGGGTGTGTCACCGCATGACGTCCGGTGGGCCAAGGTGAGGCCCTTGGCTTGGTTCCATCCTGCGCCACATTGGTCGGCCCGTGACGCATTTTGGGAGACCCATGGAGGACTAGTCGTACAAGACAAAGATAACAGACTCGTGAAGGACTATGCTTCCACTGACAAACCTGGCTAGGATTTGTAACCCTAGGTCCTCGGACTAAGGTAACCCCTTATCTTTGATATTACTATTCATCCAACTTAACTTGAAGGGGCATCCTAAAGAATGCTCTGGTAGAATCATACTCGTCAACTAGGAAGAGAGGCGGAGACAATGACTAAGAGACAGGCCTAAAGATAATGTGTGTGCGGGAGACACGTAGGCAGGTCTATGTATATAGGAAGGGTCGATGGGGATTGTGCGTGTGTATGCTTGTGAGAGGAAGCGTGCTTGTGATAAAGGTAAGTGAAAACAGTCGTAAATTGTTACGGGAGTGAGGGAGTGTTATATTGAGAGCATGTCTGCGAGAAAGACACCTCAGGAGAGCGTGTGTGAGAGACCACCGATGGATATACACCATGTGCGCGTATGTGTGAGAGAGAATTTAGCGTGTGTGTGAGGAGGGGCCTATGGAGAGTGAAACTACACGTAAAAGACTAATGTACACATTGATTAAAAATATAAATTATATCCAAATATTAGGATGGGATCATGATATTTCCAATTCGCGTAAGGAACGTGTCGAGGAAACTGATCCACGAACACCTATGGGGCCGGCGGACCGGGCCCCTTTCGGTTCGGCGGGGGGCAGAGATCACACGAAGAGCAGATCGAGGCGAAGCACACGAGCAGTTTACCCAGCTTCGGAGCTCTCCGGAGAGCTAATACTCCTACTGCTGCTTGTTTGATTATCTTGTGTTCTTGCTCCAGAGAAAGAGCGTAGTGTTTTTCTGGGTTCCCACCAGTCGAACCTCTCGAACCCCCTCTACGTTGGCAACGCAGAGAAGGGTACAAATGTAAAAAGTGAGGTGGTTGGTACAGTTACTTGTACAGTGCACCCTACCTAACCCTAACGCCAGGGGACAAGGGCATTAAATGCCCGTCTGAGTCGCCCAAACAGTGCAGAGAAGGACCGTTAGGGGCGCCACCGTTCGCCACGATGGCGATCTTGTCAGCTTCGCATGCCACTGCGCACCGCTGGCTGCACAGCCTCCCGCCATGCGCGCCTAGAGAGGCCCCCAGAGCGACACGTTGGTGGATGCGCTGGAGCGTGGGCACAGAGTGGCCGCCTGCCGCGGCAAGCGCCTTGCCGCTGCTGTTATCTTGTCGGGTCCGGAAGCTTGTCGCTCACCGGGCCTCGAGGTACCTTGGTTGGTCTTCCCGGCAAGCTCCTCTTGCCGGGGCCTTGTTGCCTTGCAGGAGCGCGTGGCGCGTCGCGGCAAGTTCCTTGGAGTGCCTTGGTTGGCCTTCCCGGCAAGCTCCTCTTGCTGGGGCCTTGTCTCCTGAGCTTAAATACTTTGTTCTTGAATGGCTCCAGGGGAACCACGGAGGATCTTGGCGTTCGCCCGGCAAGCCTTGCCGCGGGGTGCTGCAACTGCCCGTGCGCAAGTTCGGGGTACTAGGGTACCCCTATTCAAGTACACCGACAGGAGCCCCCGGGCCTGGGCCAGACACGGTGCCGAGCACTGTTGGGCCAGGCCCAAGACAGGGCACGGGCACACGCGGACTGGGCCACGCCAAATCTCGCTCCGTATCCACCGCGCTCTCCCCTAATAGAACGCGTTGAATGCGGCGTCGTGGGAGAGATCGTGGGTGGTCCTTTATTCGGAAGGTCGAAACGTCCGCCCCGTCCCTCTTTATAAGCAGAGGAAACAGGGGCAGTTCGTTCCCCCTCGCTGGTTGCTACTACTCCATCTTCACGAACCTCCGCCGCTCCCTCCCTTCTTCTCGAAGCCGAGAGAGCAGCGCTCCGCCCCCCCTTGCCACCAGCATCACCAACGCCGTCGACCTCCCCCACCACCTCCGCCATGGCTCCGAAAGCCGACTAGGGAAAGGGCGTGAAGTCGGTCAAGGCGCAGCGGCTCGCGGCGCTGCAGAAGGAGCGGGCGATCTTCTCCCCCCAGCTCGGTGCAAAGGAGCTGAGGGAGTACTTCTACCTCTTTTGGGCGACGGAGACGCGTGCGCATCCGTGCACGAGGGTACTCCCGGCCGCTGCTTCGGAACTGGCTGCAAACGGGTACCCATTCTTCGCGCTGTTCTTCTATTGTGGGCTCTGCCCGCCCTTCTCGGAGTTCTTCTGCGATATCATGAACACCTACGGCCTCCGCCTCCTTGATTTCACCCCCAACGCCGTTCTGACCATGGCAGTTTTCGCACATTTGTGCGAAAACTTTGTCGGAGTCCACCCCAATGTTGCTCTTTTCCGCCACTTCTTCATGCCTCGGGTAGAGAGAGGAGAGCCGCTTGCCGGAGGGATCGCCTGGATCTCGAGAGTCGGCAAGAAGGAGGCGTACTTGGAGGGTGAGCTCCGCAGCAAGTGGGAGGAGTGGAGAGCGGAGTGGTGCTGGATCGTCGAGGAGAATCCGCAGCCCTTCACTGCCGTGCGCCAAGCTCCAATAGTGCGCGACAATGACTGGAGCAACGTGGCCCCGAAAGACGAGAGGCTGAAGATCGCCATCACTAGGATCCTTCGCCTCAGGCTTGCCAGGCTAACTGTAGGCGCTGTAGGCGCAGATTTCCTCCGCCGCTGCATCGCCCCCCTGCAGGAGAGGGGGAGGCCCGCCTGGGAATTCAAGAACTCGGCGGACATCATGAGGCTGCGGCCGGGCCTCAACTACAACTTCACCGTCTTGGAGCTGGATGCAATGCTCCTGGAGTTGTTCAAACGTGATCCCCAGCACCCATTCACGCTGGCGAGGGGCGTTTTCCATTGTGCAATAATTCTTCGCTTGACCGGATCTGCGCCATGATGCTGTTGTGCGATTCACACGGAATCGTTCCGACTTGGCAAGAGCCTGCGGATGACGTTGTGCAAGCGTTCTTCGACAACTTGGAAGAAGTGCCGGTCCGCGCTGATGAGCAGAAGAGCCTCACCCGTGACACCACCGACGAGGAGCCGTAGCGCATCGCCACTAGGGCGGAAGAGGTTGAGGCCGCAGCTGCCGCGGGCGCATTCGGGTTCACTGTGGAAGAGGCGGAGGCGGCAGAGGCGGCAAACCTCGCCGAGCGCGCGGAGTTCATTGGCGAGGAAGAGCCTCCCGGCTCTGAAGCTGAGTCGAGCGAGGCCGGCGAGGAAGAGCTCGAGCCTTCAGAAAGCTTGCCGCAGGCGGAGCCCCCGGCCCCGCCAAGAAGGCGTCTTCGCAGGGCCGCGGACGTAGCGGGGCGGCAGCCGGGTCAACAGCCGCCGAGCCGTGCGACACGCTCTACCGCGGCAAGTAATGTTGCCGCGGGAGCGCCTCACGCAACAGCGGCAACTGGAGCGGGATCTTCCCGGGCCACCGCCACCGCCCCCGCCAAGCGGGCAAGGGATCCTACTCCTCCGCCTCGCCGCACCAGAGGGGAGCTGGACTTCGATCTTTCTGCGCTCAGCTCCGACGAGGAGGAAGAAGAGTAAGTTTCTTTGGTGCTCTTGTAGTTCTTCAATCTTGCTGTTTTTATCTTGTATTTGACTTGCTTCAATCTGAACTCCTTTCTTTTCAGGACGCTGGCCCAGAGAGCGGCGAAGAGGGCCAAGGCCGCGGTGATTGTCATCGAAGATGACCCCACCGTGTCCGCAGGGGGTGGGTCCGAGACCACCTTGACGGACCCGGCAACCACTCCTCAAAGCAGCCGCCAACGCAACCCCCAGCGTAAGTTCATAGTTATCTTTCTGCTGTCAGGCGCGCATGAGTGCTTTTTCCTTTGTTGATATCTTGCTTGTTGATTTGTGTAGGAGCAGAGCAGCCACATCAAGAGCGCCCGGAAGCTGGTCCCGAAGTGCCATCTGCTTCGACTACGCCGCCAAGGGAGGAGTCCCCGGCAAGGGAGCACTCTCCGGTAAGGGAGAACTCTCCGGCAAGGGGCAGTACCGTCGATCCTGCGGCGGCCAAGACCGCAACTGCAGATCTTGGCACAGGTAATTCACTTGTCCAAAAACTTTCCCTTGGGTTCTTCTTCTTCTGATTTTCTTCTCTTTGATTTTTGATTGATTTTTCTCCCTTCTTCGTTCTTCAGACCCATCTGCTGCTGAGCCAATGTAGACAGAGGGCGCCGGCGAGGAAGGCGCGCATGGCAGCACTGACGACGCCGCCGCCAACGAAGAAGGGGCCGGTGCTGATGAGACCGCCAGCGAGGAGGCCGCCAAGGCTGCCGCCGCAGAAGCCGGCGAGGGGTCCGGCGATCGCACTAACGACCCTGAGGCCACAGGAGCACCAGGCGCTGCGCCAACCGCCGATCCCTCTGCCGCTGCTACGGAGCCGGGCTCCGAGGAGCCCCATCTCGGCGCCTACTTGAAGGCCGGCGACGATATCTTCATCAAGCTACCCTGGGCGTCGAGCTCCAGGGCGCCAGTCGAGGGGGAAACTTTCGATGAGGAGGTGCTCGCCTCTGCTGGACTATCGTTGGTCGATGCGCCCAACAGCAGCAGTGGCGAGCCTGAGGAGGAGCAGCTGCTGCGGAAGCTGCTGTCACTCTACCGCGCACGGCAAGCCAAGCTGGCTTCCCGGGAAGTGCTTGTCGTGAAGGCGGGAGTTGATATGGAGAAGCGCGCGGAGGAGCTCCGGGGCCACAATCAAGAAGCTCTCCGGTCCCTGGCACAGGAGCGGGAGTGACTCGCCGAGGAGCGCACGGCCTTCCTTCTCGAGAAGGCCGAAGCTGAGGCGGAACAAAGGCTGGCCGCCGAGAAGCTGTCCGCGCGAGAAGGTGAATTGGTGCAGCGGAAAGCCAACCTCGACAGCTACGAGGAGGAGCTCACCGAGCGCGAGCAAGCACTTGGCAGGGCGCTCAAGGAAGCAAAGGACGCTGCCGCAACCGCAGAGGCCGCCAAGAAAGAGCTGGAGGAGAAGGTGGTGCAGCTGGAGGCCAACATCGGGAAGAGCGGCGAGGAGCTTGGCGCGCTCAAGCGTGAGCGTGAGAAGGATGCTGCCGCCCACGGTGAGTTGCAAGGTCTTCTCACTGAGAAGGGCAAGGAGCTCAGTGCCGCCAAGGATTCCAATGCAGACTTGGAGTTGAAGCTGGCCACGCTGACGCAGACGCTGGTCGACGCCAAGGAGTGGGAGAAGACCTTGTCGGAGAAGGTCAAGGCTGACAAGGCGCTGCTGGAGAGCATCGCAGTTACCCAGAACTCGTTCAGAGATACTGTGGAGCACTGGACCAAGGGTCTGGTGAATATTGCCGCAGTCATCGACGAGGAGCTGGCGCAGCTGGGGATGGAGGACTTTGGGTATCCCTCCGACAAGAATCTCCAACCCAGCGTCAAGCTCAGCCTGTTCTTGAAGGGCGTGGCGACGGCACTCCAGCGGCTCCGGGAGAGGATCCCAAAGCAGCTGGCCGACGAGTCGCGCAGAATCTGCGCCGGGGTTCTCCAGAAGGTGCTGATGAAGGTGGCCTTCCGCAATCCAGGCCTCAGCTTCACCGACGTCCTCAAGTCCTTGCCGCCAGACGCCGATCGGGACGCACTCAAGGCCCTTGTTGCACCCATTGTGGACAAGGTGAGCGAGATCAAGAGGGTTGAGGGCGACCGCGTAGATTAGGCCGCCCATCTCTTCTTTTCCCTTGTCGCTGCTAATCATGTTATGAAAACAGTCTGTTAGAGCTGCGACAAGTTATCTTGTAATATAACTTTATTTCTGTTATCAATTGCTATGTTATTTCCTCTACTAGATTCCTTCCTTTGTATGTTTTTACCCTACTCTTCTAGGGAACTTGTCGGCGCAGGCACCCGAGCCGCGAGCGCTGGGTGCGGAACGTCAGCAGCCTGCTGGCGGCGCTGCTTCCGACAAGAAACCTTGTCGTGACTAGATGCAGCACACATAAGTTGTTGAGCGGACTCGAAACAAAGTAAGGGCGCAACTAGCCACGAGTTGGTTCCTCCGTGCATAGGTTTTCCATACAAAGCAGGGTCGTTCGAGGAAGATAACTCAAAAATTTAAATATTTATTGCTCAAACTTTGGCAACATATCTTTTCTGTCGTTTGCTTCCCGGCAAGGCAAAACTTTGCTTGAACGACGCCTGGTCCATACCACAATCTTCTCCTTCCCCCCCGGCAAACTTGTGTGCGAGGGAACCTTCTTTTCCTTTGTTGAAAAGAAAGAAGAGAAAATAATGATATGGAGCCCTTCAGCTCGTTATTGCTTACCGGATGTATGTGCTGCACAAAGTGTCAGATAACGCATGCAATAAAGAAACTAATGCATGAAATGGACAAGTTGTGCGGAGCACGTGGGGTTTTATTTATGCACGGGATCTGCACCCGGCTTTGTACAAAGGATTATATGCAACAACGGCAAGACTTGTACAAAAGGTGGTTGCCAAAACGGGTTCCGGCAACCGCGCCCTACGGGAAAAACTTACGAAGATGTTCTATGTTCCAGGAGTTGCTCACCGGAATGCCATCTTCGGTCTCAAGGCGGACAGCGCCGGGCCTAGCGACTCGTTTCACCCGATAAGGGCCTTCCCACTTCGGCGTCAACTTGTTGGAATTCTTGGCGGACTGAACGCGCCGAAAAACAAGGTCACCTTCCTCGAAGCTTCTGGCCTTAACTTTGCGGCTATGGTAGCGGCGCAAAGCTTGCTGGTATCGAGCAGCTCGTACAACAGCCTGAAGACGATCTTCCTCAAGGAGCAGCCCGTCGTCTTGTCGCAGCTGTTCTTGCTCAAGCTCATCATAAGCGAGCACTCGAGGTGATCCGTATATGAGTTCCGTGGGGAGAACTGCCTCTGCTCCATAGACTAGAGCGAAAGGCGTCTGGCTAGTGGCTCGATTTGGCGCCGTTCTGATCGACCAAAGAACCACCGGCAGCTCCTCGATCCAGTTTCTTCCGCACTTGTGCATCCTGTCGAAAGTTCTGGTCTTGAGCCCGCGCAACACTTCAGCATTTGCCCTCTCTGCTTGACCATTGCTTCTCGGATGAGCAACAGAAGTGAAGCAGACTTTGGCGCCAAGGTCTTGGACGTCTGCATGAAGGTGCGGCTCGTGAATTGTGTGCCGTTGTCGGTGATGATCCTGTTAGGGATCCTGAAACGGCAAACAATTGACCTGAAGAACTTGACTGCTGACTGTGCTGTCACCTTCCTCACTGGCTGCACTTCCGGCCACTTTGTGAACTTGTCGATTGCGACGTACAAGTACTCAAAGCCCCCGACAGCTCGGGGGAAAGGGCCGAGGATATCGAGCCCCCAGACCGAAAATGGCCAGGATAAAGGGATCGTCTGGAGAGCTTGAGCTGGCTGGTGTATCTGTTTGGAGTGGAACTGGCACGCTTCACACTTGGTTACTTGTGCAGTTGCATCCTGGAGGGCCGTCGGCCAAAAGAAACCTTGCCGGAAAGCTTTGCCGGCAAGTGCTCTTGCGCCAATGTGGTGGCCACATATGCCTCCATGTATCTCTGCCAACAGTTTTTGTCCATCTTCCCGGCAAATACACTTCAATTTCACACCGTTGAGTCTTTTTCTGTATAGTATGCTATCGACAAACTGGTACATACTTGACTGCCGGGCTACTTTTTCCGCTTCTTCTTGCTCTTCGGGAAGTTCTCCTGTCTGAAGGAAATGGACAATCTGCTGTGCCCATGCTGGAGCTTGTGGCTCGACAACAAGGACTAAAGGCACATCTGCTGCTGCGGGAACATCCGCTTCTACGGCAAGGACTTGCGGCCCTGCCGGAGCTTGATGTTCCCCGGCAAGCTTGTCGGAGCAAAACTTGTCGGGAGCGTCTGCTTCAACGAAACAAACCATAAGGCTTGCCGGAGCAGACTACCCCTCAGCATCCTTGGCGTTGATCTTGGGGACTTTCTTGGCGGCGGCTTCGGGGAGCTCTGCCGGAAAGTAGTCACCAGAAACCAACTTCCTCTTCTTGCTTTGTCCAGTTGATGGTGTTATGGATGGTTGAGTCAACTTGAGCACAAAGATCCCTGGTTCCACAGGTAACTTTAGTGCGGCGCACTTTGACAGGCCATCAGCAATGTTATTCTGAGCTCTTGGAATATGCTCCATCTGTAGGCCGTCAAAGTGCTCTTCTAGCTTCCTCACTTCATCAACATATGCTTCCATCAATGGACTCTGGTAGTTCTTGTTCACTTGGCGGACGACAAGCTGTGAGTCACCCCTGACAATGAGCTTCTTGATCCCAAGGTCTGCTGCGATTCTGAGACCGGCAAGCAATCCTTCATACTCTGCAGTATTGTTGGTTGCTTGCTCCTTGGGAAAGTTCATCTGGACTACGTACTTGAGGTGCTCTCCGGTGGGCGCGACAAGCAGCACGCCCGCACCGGCGCCATGCAGCGAGAAGGCACCATCAAAGTACATCAGCCACTCTTTGCTTGCCTCTCTGACGGGGATGCTCATCACTGGAATTTCTTCATCTGGTGTTGGCGTCCATTCTGCTATGAACTCTGCCAATGCTCTGCTTTGGATAGTTGAAGTGCCCTCAAACTTGAGGCCAAAGCTTGACAGTTCCAGCGCCCACTCGACAATCCTGCCTGTCGCTTCTGGATTTTGCAGTATCCTGTTCAGCGGAAAGCGAGTAACGACTGTGATCTCATGTGCTTGGAAGTAATGGCGCAGCTTTCTCGAGGCCATGAGGAGGCCGAAAAGCAACTTCTGCACACGAGAGTACCTTGATCTAGCCCCCTGTAGAAGGGAACTGACAAAGTAAACTGGACGCTGCACCATTCTCTTCTGCATCTTATCATCCTCCTGCGCAGATCCATCTCTGTCGGGACCAGAGCTTGTCGGCGAAGCCCCCTGCTTGTCACTGGATGCATCTGCCGTGGTTGCTGGCTCATCATCCGCCTCCCTCTCCGCCACTAACGCAGCACTAACCACTTGATTGGTTGCCGCTATATACAGCAGCAACTTCTCTTGCGGCTTAGGTGCGACAAGTGTTGGAGTGGAGGACAGGTATCTCTTCAAGTCCTGCAGCGCAGCCTCCACCTCCGGAGTCCATTTTATTGGACCTACCTTTTTCAAAATTTTGAAAAATGGCAGGGCGCGCTCAGCAGATCTAGAGATAAACCTGCTGAGAGCAGCCATGCAACCGGCAAGCCTTCGTACATCCTTGACGCGCTTTGGTGCTTCGATCTGCTCAATGGCTTTGATCTTGTCGGGACTGGCTTCAATTCCCCGCTGAGACACGAAGAACCCGAGAAGCTCGCCGGAAGGGACTCCAAACACGCACTTCTCGGGGTTAAGCTTGAGGTTGATCTTGCGCAGATTTGCAAATGTCTCATCTAAATCTTGAATCAGGGTCGCCCTGTTCTTTCTCTTGACCACTATGTCATCCATGTAGGCTTCCACATTTCTGTGCATCTGCAGCTCAAAAGCGTGGTGGACTACCCTTGCGAATGTTGAATCAGCATTCTTCAAACCGAAAGGCATCCGTACAAAGCAGTACGTGCCACACGGGGTGATAAATGCGGTTTTCTCTTCATCCTCTTCTGCCATGAAGATCTGATGGTATCCTGAGTATGCATCAAGAAATGAAAGCAAATCACATCCGGCTGTGGAGTCAACAATCTGGTCAATGCGCGGCAAGGGAAATGGGTCTTTGGGACAAGCTTTATTAACATCAGTCAAGTCAATACAAAGCCTCCATTTCCCGTTAGCCTTGCGCACGACAACAGGATTGGCCAACCACGTGGGATGGAGCACTCCTCTGACAAGGCCTGCTGCTTCCAACTTCTTGATTTCTTCTGCGATGAATTCTGTTGCTCAACAAGCTGCTCGACTTTCCTGCAGCTCTGGAGATCATGGCCCTTGGTGCGGTGGATCTTGCAATACTGCTTGTTGGTGCCGTCCTGCTTGTCGGCGACCGCCACCTCCGCGGCAACCTCCTTGCCGGAGTCACCAGCTTTGGCTTTCTTGGCGCCACCACCGTTGCCGGACTGCTCAACAACTAGCACCTCTTTGCCTTTCCTCTTCCTGTTGTTCCACCGCCGGCTTTTCCTTGCTGGGGCAGCATCTTCACTGTCAGATCCTCCCGCTCCTACGTTCTCTCCGGGGAGTCTCCTCCCTTCCTCAGCATGAGCACACTTGTCGGCCAGTGCATATAACTCACTGACGTCCCTGATCTTGCACATCGCCATTTCCTCCCGCATTCTGCGGTTTCGCACGTTCTGATGGAACGCGCTGATCACCGCGGCAGGGTGGACGTCTGGGATGTTGTGCTGCACACTGCTAAATCTCTGAATGTACTTGCGCAGGGGCTCTCCTGGCCATGAGGCTTGTGTCCGCCTGTGAAGGCGCCGACAAACTGATGGCACAGATCGGCCCAAGAGGATATGGAGTTGTCCGGCAAGTGCATGAGCCAGGATCTGACGTTGGGCTTGAGCACCAACGGGAAGTAGTTGGCAAGGATCTTGTCAGCCCGTCCCCCGGCAGCCTGCACCGCAATGGTGTAGATGTTGAGGAACTCCGACGGATGCGTCTTGCCGTCGTACTTCTCCGGTACGTCTGGCTTGAAGTTCTTCGTGCTGGGCCACTAGACTTGCCGTAGCTCACGAGTGAACGCAGGGCAACCTACCGCGTACGGCAGATCACCTGGTTCCCCTGGCGCATGCATGTCAACAGAGGGCCCAACGCGCTTTTCGGATTGACGTCGCGCTTCTCTTCGGCGCTCGACGCGAGTTCGAGCGTCTTCTTGTTGTCGATCATGAAGAACTTGGCGCTGATCACGACGAGCTCGTGGATCCGACGATGTGGTGGAGTCGCTGTCGAGCTGGATCCGGTGAGTCGGTGATCTTGGCCTTCGGGGTGGTGATTGCATGGTAGTTGCACCTCCACTCGTTTCGTCGCCACCGGCTCGCGCCCGGCAACCCTGCCGCGGCGGCGACACGCTCGGCCGCCGTGGAGTGTCGCCGTTGGCGTAGCCGATGAGACTCTGAATGGTGGCCCTCCATTCGCCGATCTTGTCCGACGTCAGAGGGTAATCTAGGAGCAGTTGAGCTCGCGCCAAAGCTTCTGCTAGAGTGGTGGGTGGCAGTGGCGGACAGCGCGAGGAGCGGGACGTGCTCGGACTTCTAACTATGTTAGAAGGAGCAGTATCCCGTCCAGGCGACCGTGCCCCGCTCGAGCCAGCACGCTGGCGTGTATACTGGTCTTGAGCGCCCCGAGATACACCATCTTGGTCTTGGCCTATCATGCGCATGGCACTGCGAGTGCCATAACGCTGTTGGTCTTGTGCCTCCTGAGAGTGGCGCGGAACATGTACGGTCGCCGAGGTTTGTGCAGCCTTGTCCTTGGACTCGGTAGCATCATAAGCTTCCTCGTCGACGTCCATTCTTCCGCCGGCGTCCATTCCACCACCCGTTTGCTCCAACGGTGGTGGAAGTGACGTAGACGGAGCGGCTGCCACCGAAGTCTTCTTCTTCGGTGGCATGTTGATGAAGGGAATGAAGATCTAGCCCGTGTGAACGCCGGATCAGGTTCACACAATCTCGACGCCCCCTACCTGGCGCGCCAAAGATGTCGGGGAAACTGATCCACGAACACCTATGGGGCCGGCGGACCGGGCCCCTTTCGGTTCGGCGGGGGGCGGAGATCACACGAAGAGCAGATCGAGGCGAAGCACACGAGCAGTTTACCCAGCTTCGGAGCTCTCCGGAGAGATAATACTCCTACTGCTGCTTGTTTGATTATCTTGTGTTCTTGCTCCAGAGAGAGAGCGTAGTGTTTTTCTGGGTTCCCACCAGTCGAACCTCTCGAACCCCCTCTACGTTGCGCATGGGCCTCCTTTTATACGCTAAAGGGGTCACCGACAGGTGGCAACGCAGAGAAGGGTACAAATGTAAAAAGTGAGGTGGTTGGTACAGTTACTTGTAGAGTGCACCCTACCTAACCCTGACGCCAAGGGACAAGGGCATTAAATGCCCGTCTGAGTCACCCAAACAGTGCAGAAAAGGACCGTTAGGGGCTCCACCGTTCGCCACGATGGCGATCTTGTCAGCTTCGCATGCCACTGCGCACCGCTGGCTGCACAGCCTCGCGCCATGCGCGCCTGGAGAGGCCCGTAGAGCGACACCTTGGTGGATGCGCTGGAGCGTGGGCACAGAGTGGCCGCCTGCCGCGGCAAGCGCCTTGCCGCCGCTATTATCTTGTCGGGTCCGGAAGCTTGTCGCTCACCGGGCCTCGAGGTACCTTTGTTGGTCTTCCCAGCAAGCTCCTCTTGCCGGGGCCTTGTTGCCTTGCCGGAGCGCGTGGCGCGTCGCGGCAAGTTCCTTGGAGTGCCTTGGTTGGCCTTCCCGGCAAGCTCCTCTTGCCGGGGCCTTGTCTCCTGAGCTTAAATACTTTGTTCTTGAATGGCTCCAAGGGAACCACGGAGGATCTTGGCGTTCGCCCGGCAAGCCTTGCCGCGGGGTGCTGCAACTGCCCGTGCACAAGTTCGGGGTACTAGGGTACCCCTATTCTAGTACACCGACAGAACGGTCATTGATCCATCAGACATCTTCATTCTATCGAATTTGAGCATGTCTATGTTATTATTCAACATAATTGATCCACAGAGTTAGTAATTTGAACTCCATACAATGCATAGCTTTAGCAATTGAATATAAACGTGATTATAGTTCATGTTGTGTGTGTAAAGCACATTATACATACAAAAGTTACACAATGAACATTATAAATAGCTAGCTATGAACTAGCATACATTTAAATTCACCTTAAGGTGGTTTAAAAAATTCGAATTCAACACGAAGTCCATTCAATTATTTGAATTCGATATCATGGCATTTGTAAATCATACCTAAATTATGGGGGCACCAATCTTTGCTCTGCTTTTGTACATAATAGCATATATAGTAATAGATTCAAATTTAAGTCCTCCATTCCAAAATAATCGTAGTTATAGGATTTTTCAAGTGTCAAAATTTCAAAAAGAAGCGCATAATTTAATGAGATTTTCAAACATACAAGGAAAATTTAACTTTGTCTATTTAGGTCAATCCTCAAAGTTCAAGAGTACTCCCTCCGTTTTTATTTATTCCGCGTATTAGCTTTGGTAAAAGTCAAGCTTTATAAACTTTGACCAAGTTTATAAAAAAATATTAACATAAGCAATAATAAATCAATAAAATTAGATTTATTATTGAATGTACTTTCACATCATATATATTTGTTATGATAAATGTTTATACTATTTTTTATAAACATGGTCAAACTTTATGAAATTTGACTTCGCTCAACTCTAATATGCAGAGTAAATAAAAGCAGAGGGAGTACACTAAACGTGAATGCATCTATTTCAAAATTTCAAACGGAGCGCCAAAAGAGCCTCTACTCGCTCGAAACCACGTGAGACCAACGTTTGGTAGAAGGAAATTACTTTTCTAACTCCGACCTGTGAAACCTACCGGCCCGACGTCCAAAGGTCTAAACCAGGGTTGGTTTGTAGCTTCATCTAGACGCTACACAACCGCCTTCGAAAAACATTCATACGCAAGGGCCGCCTAAGCACACATGTGCGCGGCCAAAATCGCTCCCGCCCACTATTTGGGACACCTGGGATTACCATCCTACCCCTGACCCGCAGTAGGTCCAAAATTTAAGAGGGGGCCAAAGTGTGTACTTTCCCCAAAGTTCGAACAAGCGCGTCCCATCTGTTCAAAAAACCAAAAACAAGTGCCTCCCAGACCGAAACATGGTTCTCCCTTTGCTCCCCCCGCCCAGCCCCCCCCCCAGCCGATCCCCCATTCATACTCCGTGGGCACCAAAACTACCTCTCCACCAGCCATGAAACCCCGGCGTCCTCCATCCGCCACCCCATGCCACCCATCAACCACCGCCCTCCTCCATCATGTCAGAGCCGATACCCGATGTCGTCGTCCACCGCAACCGTAACGCCCTCCATGGCTAGTAGTTGAAGCCGAGGCCGAGCTGTCCGTACCCGAGCCAGTTCAACCATGCCATCCTGCGCCTCACTGCTGCCGCTCCAACTTCGCCACCGCCCATCGCACCGGAGCTGTTCCCACTACACTGTCCTTCGCCACCTTGGATCTGCTTCCCCTCCGCCGATAGATGGCCACCGCAACATAGTAAACAATTTGGCCATGGGTTCATCCAAGGCTCGACCCTCCTTCAAAACATTGGTTCCCTAGGTAAAACAAAGAAAATCGCGGCGACATCCGAAGGACCTAACACTGGCAACCAAAAATGGTACTCCTCTTCCCTTATTCGTGCAAATCTTATGTGTCTTCTTGCACAGTATTCATCCCACAGAAGACACTAGTTGACCACTTCTTCTTCATACTAGATGTTCCTAGTAACTCATGATGCACAAGGTTTCTCCTCATATACTATTTCACCTTAGCTAGAGGTCCGTCGTCCCTTGGATTTCAATTCCTGGTCAGTTCATTCCCAATTAAAGGAAGCATTCCCCAGCGTAACAGGCGCTAGTCCACCTATTACACCGGAGAAGCAGCGCCTTGGTGTTTATCTTAGGAGTGTGTGGGGCCTAGAGCTGTTGGCGCCCGATCTAGAGGTCGGCCGGTATTAAAGGGATGGTCGAGGGGCACTGCCAAGCATAGCAGTGGTGTGAGGTCGAGGGGAGGGCGGGGCGATGGAGGCAGGGGTCTAGGCTGGTGGTCGCTGGCTGTTTGAGAAATATCGTCAATAGTGATCGGCGGGAGGTAGACGATGGCCATCTGCCCGTTCCTTATAGATCGGATGGTTCATAAAAAAATCGACTGACCTATTTATTTTCAGTCGACTGTTATTTTGATAGGGACACATGTGGTGGTGTGCTGGAGGAGTACCAGCATTTCCCAGCCATCCCTGTGCTCATATATTACAAAATCATATAGAGTAGAATCTAATTTTATTTGCCATGCAATGTTGTAGAGCTATCATATGTCTCCTATCATTTATTTTTTAGCCACCTGCTATCTGCTACTTTTACAGTGCACTAGTTCTGCACATACTTCACCCATACTCTCACTATTGTGTTTTTATGCAAGGGTATTTCAGACTCTGCCTTGACAGAAGCGGAAAAGAAAAGAGAGAAGTCGCTCCTGCTTGCTTCGGGCTTAGGCAAGATACGTTTCAGCGCTATAAGGGTGCAGTGTCAGCAGATGGAGACGGTAAACGTAGCTCTGGAGTTGATGATCTCGCTTGCCCTAGACCACCATCTCAGGTGCTTGCTTTAACTTCGTGGTGTCATACGTGGTTGCATGTTGCATATGGTGTCTAGCTTGTATTCGAGAGGGCCAAAGTCAGTCTTTATTAAGATAAGGAAAGATATTTTTTACACGAACCACCATCCTGGGAGCACCAGAAGATAAATAGCTAGTCTGGGCTGGCCGAGCCAGTGACAAGCCCAGCACAGACAGGCATCACCTGGAAGCCAACCAAAAATCCACGATGGTGGCGAAGCAGCCCGCCTCCCAGTAGGCTCTCAGGTCCTAGATGATCATGCTCACCACTCCAGCCGGATGTCTAGCTTGTATTGCTTCCAATTTGGTTAAATTGCATCTGCTTAGCTTACACATTATACCTTTGAATATGGCATGCCTTCCTGTTTTTGGTACATACTCGTACATCTGTCTATTAACCATGTTCTTACATCAAACTAATGTTCTTGTGTATCCCCCATCAATCACATATGATGAGGTAGTTAGGCCAGTGGACTACTGCGAGAAAAGATCCTCATTTAAATAATGCAGTGTCAGCCTCCCCACATGATTCTCAAGAAACAACATGGTTAGATGAAGATAGTGAGCGTAGCTCTCTAGTTGATTACCACATTTCCCCTACACTAGCATCGCATGTGCTTGCTCTAACTTGGCAGCGTGATATGTGGTTGCATGTTGCATATGGTGTCTAGATTTGTAATTCTTCCAATCTAGTTAAATTGTATGTGCTATTATCCTTATTTTATACATTATACATGTTAACGTGACATGCCTTCCTGTTTATAGTACATAGTACATCTGTCTATTAAGCATGTCCTTACATAAAACTATTGTTTTTTCGTATCCCTTATCAATCAATATGACGAGACACCTTTAGTATATGCAGTGCGATATTAGTTGCATCTTTCATATGATTTATAGCATGTGCTGCTTCTAATTTGTTGAAATGCCACTTATGATGGGACAATTTTAACTTGGTAGAGTCATATTGGTTGCATATTTCATGTGGTGTCTAGCTTGCATTGCTTCTTATTTGTTGAAATGGCTTCTGCTTAGTTTACACAAAGAATTGTGAATATGCCATGTCGTCCTGTTTTTTGTACATATTCCATTCTGGTATCATGTGTTTGCCTTACATCAAAGTAGTGATTGTCAGTATCATGCATGAACGAGTTCTGAAGAGTGAATTTTATTGCTTTTTCTTGTAGGTTTTACTTGACAATTCAAAATCAATAAAGCAGAAGGAAATTAGCAAGGTAGTGGATAAAGGTGCTTCTTCTAAACAGAGGGCGTCTACAGATTCTACTCCGCCACCCCCCAAGAAGATTTGGAAGACAACACATGCATAGACACTCAATGTAGCTGTGTTGATGATGAGCACGTCTCCCCTAGTGCACCATCACATGTGCTCCCTCTAACTTGGCACTGTTATATGTGGTTGCTTGTTATGTATGATGTCTATCTTGTATTGCTTCTAATCTTGTTGAATTCCATCTGCTTACTTTACACGTTATACTAGTGAATCATACACGTGTTCCTGTTTCTAAAACATACAATATTTCTCTATCACACCATGTTCTTACATCAAAGCACTACTATTGTGTAACCTGCAAAAATCACATATCATAAGACACGTTTGACTTGGGAGTGTGATATAGGTTACATCTCGCATTCTTTTCTAGCTTGTACAACTTCTGATTTGTTGAAATTGCACTTATGACGAGACAGTTTTAACTTGGTAGAGTGATATTCGTTCAATCTTTCATATGGTGTCTAGCTTTCATTGCTTCTAATTTGTTAAAATGCCTTCTTAGTTTACACATCATAGCTGTGAATATGCAATGTTGTCTTTTTTTCTTACACATTCAATCATCCTATCATGCGGTCGCCTTACATTAAAGTAGTGCTCGTCAGCATCCTGCATCAATGAGTTCTGAAAAGCAAATTTTTATTCCTTTTTCTTGTGGGTTTGACTTGACAAGGCAATGCAATTAAGAAAAAGGAAGGAAAAAATAAGGCAGGGACTAATGGCGGTCTTCCGGCGAAACCGGCATCCAAGGTGCTTTCTCTAGCTTGGCAGTGTGATATTGTATTGGATGTTGCATACGGTGTCTCACTTGTATTGCTTGTAATTTGATTAAATTAATTCTGCTTAGTTTACACAATTAGTTGTGAATATGCCATGTCATCCTGTTTGTCGTACATATTCCATCCTCAAATCATACTTGTTCATGTTTCTAGAACATACAATATCTATCTATCACACCATGTTCTTACATCAAAGTACTACTGTTGTGTAACCTGCAACAATGACTTTTCACAAGACACGTTTAACTTGGGAGTCTGATATAGTTTACATCTCATATTATTTTCTAGCTTGTACTACTAATTTGCTGAAATGGCACTAATGGCGATACAGTCTTAACTTGGTAGAGTGATATTCATTGCGTCTTACATATGGTGTATAGCTTTCATTGCTTCTAATTTGTTGAAATTCCTTCTGCTTAGTTTACACATCATAAGTTGTGAATATGCAATGGCATAATGACAAGAGACCTTTAACTTGGTAGTGTGATGTTGTTTGCATCTTGCATATGATTTGTTTCTTGTACTGCTTCACATTTGTTTAAACGCTAGTTATGACGAGACACTGTTAACTTGGTAGAGCGATATTTGTAGAAACATTTCATATGGTGTCTACCTTCCATTGCATTGCTACTAATTTATTGAAATGCATTCTGCTTAGTTTACTCATCATAGTTCTGATTATATCATGACGTCCTCTTTTTCGTACATATTACATCCTCCTATCATGTGGTTGTCTAACATCAAAGTTCAGTTTGTCTGTATCACGCATCAATTTGTTCTGAAGAACTAAATTTTTATTCCTTTTTCTTGTCGGCTTGACTTAACATGGCACAGAGAAAGAGGAAGGAAGACGAAATGACAGGGGATGGTGTTAGTACTAAGGACACACGAAAATAGAAGCAACTGAATAATGCAGATTCTGTTGGTACTGATGGTGCAATAGAAGGTCAAAATCCAGCAGAAAATTGTACAAACGTCGTATCCATGCTACACGAGCTGCAAAACAGGCCAACCAGAAACAAATAGCTAACACCAAACAACCAGAGACAACCCTAGTTATTGCAACACCTTCCACAGTACCACCAGTTGCACAAGTTACTCGTGCTCCAACTGAGCTAGCAGCACGTTCCCAAGCTCCCTTGCCACCTGACACTACTTCCCAAGCACTCTTGACACAAGACGAGTTGGCAAGATCAGATGAAACTTGTGAGCTTCAACAACTAGAAGGTAGTTGCTGGAGTCAAGTTACAGTTGCATGCTTCTTTATATGTAGTCTCACAGTTTGATGTGCACTAACATTTCCTATGTTTGTTTTTGGACTAGCACCTAGGTGCAAGAGGAAACAAACATTAGGGATAATGCTCAATAGGTTAACTAAATCTAGAGGAGGAAGAATGGAGATCCATTTTGAGGTAGGTTTAAAAAGGCCACGTGATGCTACAGAGTCAGCCAAGTTAGTATCATAGGCAGCGGTTGCCATTAGGTGTCATGCATGTATCCTCCCAACATGGATTCAGTACAGGAATGACAAAGACGAAACCCAGTTCAACACCTTCCTCGACCATTTAGCTGTAAATATGGTTATGTATGGAAACTAGTAATATCGTCTTGCTCTGTCCCATACTTTCTAGGTTGCTGATAATGAGACTCCCATAATTTTCAAGAGATGAGGTTCAAGTTGGATAACCAAGATGATGCAACCAGACAAGCTTGCACCCATGTTTTCAAGTCTCCTCTGTGACAGTATTGGTATAAATTGAGGAAAACTCACTTTGAAGGCAAGGCTAACAGTGAACTTGCCCAAACATCTCCAGTGGAAAATATATCGGATGAAGACTGAAGAGGCCTCGTTAAACACTAGTCTGATCCAAAGTATCAAGTACATTATATTTATGTGATCATATCACATGTTGAACTCCTATTTACGCATGTGCCTCACAAATCTATCTTCTTGTAGGTGAACTATTCAAAGAACAAGGCCAACCGTACGAAAATAAAATTCCAAAAGATGATAGGATCTCGTAGCTATATTTCACACTGCGAGGCTCTTGTAATTAGCTGTTGTTTCACTCTTTTCGTTGTGCCATATTATCAGATCTATATTGACTTGTTCCAAATGCAGAGGAAAGCCCACAGGGACCAAAAAGTACCTGAACCAAATTTTGTGGATATCTTCAAGGACTGTCACACTAGCAAGATGAAGGGCATGACTACACCAGTCAAAGCCGATGTTGTAAGTCCTTAATCCTCATGCCTTTTGACTACTACTTACTCTAACTCGTGCATTGAACTACATGGTTTGTAGCCAATGTCTCTTTTCAATTTTAAGCACAATTGTCTTAGCGTATCATTGCTCCTTACAAGGTTTAAAAGAGAGGAGTGATGTTCCTTTGATCTTGATCTGTAATCTAGTTCTGTGTTGGACTTGCCCACATAATGTTACAGTTGCCTGTTTATCTGTTCTCAGTTGTTTTGTGATATGAATGATGTCATACTATGCTTACCGTATTATAAACTTTGTCCTTAGATGTCAATCCAATGTGAAGAAATACACAATACATTATCCATGGTACGTAGTCATATGTTTGGAACCTGGTTCTATTACGTACTTTGTAGTAAAATACAACTAATATTTTACACGGGTTCACCAAAATAAGTTTTTTATATAGACCAAAGCTATTTTGTTTGGTTTTGTTGCCTCCTTAATATCTTCTGTTCTGGTAGTACTAATTCTAAAACTCAATTTTTCAGCAAGCTATGGAAAATATGGTGGAACCGCCACCGTCTCAAGGTGACAAGGCAACTATAACCACAATGTCACCTCTTCTTGCAGTGGGTCAGTACCTGTCCACTAACAGTGCCAAAAGCACGTTCCCGCGTAATACTAGTTTGGTTGTTAAGGCAATCTAGTCCAAACTACCTCATGATCAAGATATGCAAGCTGAAAATAATGTTATATCTACGCTCCAGACACAATTCCATTCCCTAATAGAGACCCTTTGTGAAACAAGGACAACCATTGTTCGATGTCGTCAAGATATGCATGGTTTTGAAACCAGACTATCAGACATTTGCTATGTTGTTCAGGAGCCTAGGAGAAATGAAGGCGAAGGTTATGGTGCTCCATCGGAAAGTACAACATGAAAATGTATTAGTCAGGTCAAATGAACTGAGATTCTGAACTTCTAGTGGTGCATTTATCTGCTAGACTGTTAACTTTCATGCCAACCTTCCTTTCGTTTTATGGTTGTAGTTTGTTTTGTTGCGATACAAAATTTGTTCTTAACGTGTAGGCACTGGTTGAAGAAAACAGCAAGCCATTTTTGTATAGTGTAGGGTGTTCCCTATATTTGCACTGGTGGCGAACTTTGATGTCCCAGTGGATGTAATCTATGCAATCGCCTTAATAGCCCAGTGTGAGTTTCGAGCTTATTTATTTCCTAGTCTTATTTTCCCCTGGTTTGCTAGTGGTCGCAACAACCATGGGCGATATATGGACCGTGGTAACCTTGAGCCTGCTACAGGGTGTAGGATCCATGGGCCTCCAACGAGCCATTGGATAAATGGGCCTCCAACGGGCCGTAGGATCGGTGGGCCTCGGGCCGTCCGATAAATGGGTCTGCATGGGCTATAAACGGGCATAATTGCCATTGGGTCAGCACGGTAACAAGACGTTAACAGGCCGGAAGACAGCAAAGGCTTAATTCTATCATAGGCATAACGAGTCATTAATGGACCAGAATATAGGACGGGCAGGAAACGGTGCAACGGGTTAACAAGCCACAAACGGGCCGAATTTGGCCCATTAGGGGAACATGCCACTAACAGGCCGGAAGTAATCGAGGGCCGGAAAGGAGCCCAAGAACATAGGGGCCGTTAGTAGGCCCAAAGCTAACACAGGGTGGAAATGTCCCATGGAAATCATGGGCCGTTAATGGGTACATAGAAATTTATTGTTCATTATAGGCCAGAGTCACCGTGGGCCACTGAAAGGCCTAAAGAAACGGAAGGCCTCATATGGGCTGAAAGACGTTGTGGGCCATACATGGGCCGAAAGTGAAATGGGCTCGTGTTATATTCGATGGCCCACATGACACTTTTGGGCCGATTTTGGGAAGGCCCTAACGGGCCGTGAGTTACCGGGCCATAAAATGGGCTATATGCGAACATATCATTAATAGGCTTTTCATGGGCCGGCCCGCTAACTTTTGACCAAGTCAAACGGGCCGGCCTTTGTAAGCTAAATGGGCTAGTGTTGGGCCTTTGTACGTGTCGACATATCATAGGCGCCTATCTGACCCAATGATGAGCTGACATGTGTTTCCTTCGACCAATGAGAATTTTATACATGGAAGATCACCATTGGTCCGGGGTGCTAACGGGTTATCAGATCAAAAACCAGACTCGATAGCTTAATGGCGACCCATTATGGTGGATGCCACATGTCGGTCATCCTCGACGAAAGCACATCTATGACGCATGATTTATCATCATGGAAGTGGACACTTTCATGATGATAATTTTGGTAATGTCATGGAACACTTCTACGACAGCACAGCTATGACTATCTTGATTCTGTCATAAAATCGTCATGGATGTACATGCATGACAAAAGACGTGACGTATTGTGACAAACACGTATCATCACGGAAGTGTATTTTTTTGAAGTGATGAAGGAGAAATACTATTTTAGAATATATGTTTATTTTTGATTGTTATGCTTCTTGTTTTCTATGCAAGATCCCTAATTAATATCAAGCACGTTTTCTATTTCTGGTGTTGCACCTTCACACGTCAAGTACGTATAGTAGTGGGCTCATAAAATTGGGGTGCTACTAGGTGTCCTTGAACTGTCCAGTTCATGTTGGACATGGACATTCACTGCATCAGGTTAACTTGACAAGGGTATCAAAGCGGTTTTGGTCCTTAAACTGAAGGGTGCTATTCTAATAAAAGTACAATTTAATTAGTATAGTCAGTGTGGAAAAGTGGTGGTAGGATTTGCGTACTTATCCCTAAGCATTCACTACAAAAAAATACACTTCTGTGATGATACGTGTTTGTCATAGTAGGTCGCTTTTTTTGTCATGCATGTACATCCATGACAAATTTATGACAGAATCAAGATAGTCATACTTGTGCTGTTGTAGAAGTGTTCCATGACATTACCAAAATTATCGTCACGGAAGTGTCCACTTCCATGACGATAAACCACGCGTCATAGAAGTGCTTTCGTCAAGGGTGACCGACAAGTGGCATCCACTGTAATGGAACGCCGTTAAGCTATCGGGTCGGGTTTTGGATCCGATAACCCGTTAACAGCCCCGACCAATGGGGATTTTCCACGTGTAAAATCATCATTGGCTAGAGGAAACACGTGTCGGCTCACCGTTGGGACAGATGTCACCCACTCATTGGACAGAAGGCGCCTATGATACGTCGACACATGGCACGGAACAACAGAGGCCCATTCCTGTGAAAAGGCCGACCCGTTTGACTTGGTCAAAAGGTGGCGGGCCGGCCCATGTAAAGCTTGTTAATGGCCTATTCGCATATAGCCCATTTACAGCCCGCTAACCCAAGGCCCATTACGCCCTATCCGAATTAGGCCCAATAGCGTCATCTGGGCCACCCAATATGATTCCAGCCCGTTTTCACTTCTGGCCCATGTATGGCCCATGACGTCTTTCGGCCCATACGAGGCCCTATGTAACTCTTGGCCTATTAACGGCTCGTGGTGAAACTAGCCTGTAATGAATAGTGTATTACTTTACACCCATTAACACCCCGTGGTGAAACTGGCCCGTAATGAACAGTGTACCACTTTATACCCATTAAGGGCCCATTATTCCATTGGGCTGTTTCCAGCCCATGTTATCTTTCAGCCTTCTCAGATCTCATTTATTCTTGGGCTCATTTCTAGCATTCGTTTACTTACGGCCCGTTACTGTCATTTTCTGCTTATGGGCCAAATTCAGCCCGTGGTTACAGTTGGCCCGTTTGTGGCTTGTTAACATGTTGGGCCGTTTTCATAGCGTCATGAAATATGGCCTATTAACGATGGCCCGTTATGGTCGGCCCATGAATGGACGATTCCAACTCTAGCCCATTTACGGCCATTATGCGGCCTGTTATTGGCCCATGTTTGGCCAATCGATCATACTGCCCGTATAAGGCCCATTGATGATACGACCCGTAGAAGGCCCATTGTTTCTCCGGCCCATAGAAGGCCCACTGTTTATACGGCCCGTAGAAGGCCCACTATTTATACGGCCCGTAGAAGGCCCACTGTTTCTACGGCCTGTAGGTCCATTGTCACTACAGTAAACATTAGCCCATGGTTATTGTGGCCTAATTTAAAAAAAAGGTTATTGCAGCCACTAGCAAACCGCAGAAAAAGAACTACACTGACTACAAGCAAATAAATAAACAAGACAACAAGGAAATAAATAAGCAAGCAACTTACACTAGGCTATCACGGCTATTACACATATTACATGCACTGGGCATCAAAGTTCGCCACCAGTGCAAATATAGGGAACAGAATGGCATATAAACGCCGCAGCAAAACAAGTCCAGAACTGAAACTACTTCAGAAGAGCTCAAGAAACAATATCCTGGGTACCCATAATGCTGGCAAGATGCTTAGCAAGCTTATTAGCTTTCTCTTGTTTGGTGCTTAAGTCCTCTAGCGCTTGCTGTTGCACCAGAAAGTATGCATCTGAATTCTGTAGGGACTTCCTCAGTCCTTCGGCTTCCTGTCGCATAACATCTGATCGATGTCTTTCAACTTGAAGTTGAGACTCAAGAAGCCGAACTGATTCAGGCAACGACTTCGAAGAGCTGGTGCCAGCAGTGGTAGCCAGTAACTCGAACACTACATCAAGACAGGACTTTGGGGTTGTCTCAGTGTCCTCAATATAGTTTTTATCAGCTTTCTTGGAGACCAACAGGGATGTCTCACTATCTCGAACCTTATCTGCATTACTTCCTTTACCATTGCATAACAGGGTACTCTTCTCCAATATTTTATCCGCGTTCTAAAAGAGAAACAAACAAACACATCTCAGGTTTACAATGTAGTATATGAAACTCATTTTGGTAAACCAGTTCAGTAGTAAGGTGGACAGGATAACAGCATGAAACAAACATATATCTATGTAGTATGGTCACTGTATGGTCTATATCATTCTAGTTTATGTTGCCAAATCAAGATAGATACAGTTCGAATCATATCTATTTAAGACAAAGCAGCATAGACAGAATATAAGTGTGGGAAACTACACAGCAATAACAACACTTGTAATGTGCATGGCATGAGAACATAACTGTTTATTCAATTGAAACTGAAATCAACATAGAGCAAGTTACAACAGCAAACAGCCAAACACGTTGAAGAAACAGGTTTAAAACATACCTGTTGCGCCATTGGAGTTTCAATTGCATCCTTCAAATTTGAAATTAGTTGGTATCAGTAAATACAGTGATGCAAGAGCAAAGTAGTATGAACCATAGCTACGGAACCTGACCTGAGAACAATTCTTCTTCTGCTTTAAGCGTTGACTTCGGGTTCGGAGTGGTGGTCCTCGTGATTTGGGCACTGCAGTTGCCTTACTAACTGCTCGTGTTTGGGTGCTCTGTGGTGGAGACGGTGCTGTGTCAACGGGAACTGGGTGTCTATCTGCTGGGGTTGGGGTTAGAAGGGGTGTAGCTGGTTCTCTGTCCAACTGGGTAGGGGTACAATCTGCATGAGTGTGGGTTATGTGTGGTGGGGCTGGTTCTTGGGCAAGTACAACCGTGGTTCTATCTGCATCGACAGGTAGCACGATCTTTTCTGAAGACCGTGTTTTTACTCCCACAGATACTGCCATCACTCCCTCCAATTGAAATGGCTGATAAACAAGAAAAGTAATTGAATGTACAGACATTGTAAGATAGACAGGTGCAATGGATAGTAGGGAAGAAAACAGGGCATGAAATAATTCACATTTATGTTGTCTAAGCAAACAGAATAGCAGGACATAATTTCACATATATGATGGCTAATTAAACAGGATAGCATGACACAATTTCACATGTATGATGGCTAACTAAACAGGATAGAATGACATACTTCAAAATATGATGACTATGTAAACAGGATGACATGATATAACTATACGATGTGTCTATTAAAGTGGTTGGCATGCCATAAATCACAAACATGCCGTCGATGGAAACATGATGGCATGATATAATTCACGGATAGAATGACATAATTTAAAATATGATGACTATGTAAACAGGATGAGATGATATAACTATATTATGTCTTTAGAAAATGGGTTGGCATGCCATAATTCAGATACATGCTGTCTATGTAAACATCATGGCATGACATAATTCAAATATATGATTTATATACTAAGGAAGTGAGCAGAGGGCAATCGCATATATGATGTGTCAACTAAGGAGATGGCATTCAATATTGTGTATATGATGTAAAAACTAAGCATTGCAATACAACATATGCATTATATGAGTAATATAACCCTGCCAAGTTTGAGCATACACCTCAGGGGGATAATAGGACTGGTCATCTGCCTCTGAATCCTCCTCTGAAGAGCTATCTGTAACCAGCAAGATATCTGCTTCAGCAGGTAGCATTGTCTGCTCTGAAGACCTTGTTTTCACTCCAGATTTCTCCATCACCAATTCAAATGGCTGATGCACAGGAAGAGCAGTTGAATATACAAACATTGTCGACAAAAGCAATGAGAAATACAAAAAAAGGACGGCATGATATAATTCACATATATGACGCTTGCCTAAACAGCATGGCATTGCATAATTCACATACATAATGCCTTGCAACAAGATAACATTGCATAATTCACATATATAATGTCTTGCAACAAGATGGCATTGCATAATTCACATATATGGTAATTAGACACTAAACAGGTGGCATTCACACAAAGCATGTCTAAACTAAGCAAATGACATAGCAATGCAAGATACCATACGCACGATATGAGCAACATAACCCTGCCAAGTTAGGGCATGCACCTCGGGGGGGGAAATATGACTGGTCATCTGTCTCTGAATCCTCCTCTGAGGAGCTATCGGTAACCAGCAAGACATGCGCTTCGTCAGATAGCATTGTCTGCTCTGAAGACCTTGTTTCCACTCCAGATTTTTCCATGACCGTGCCAAATGGCTGATGCACAGGAAGAGTAATTGAATGTACTAAAATTGTTGACAAATTTAACACGTAATAAAAAATGATGGCATGATATAATTCACATATAAGATGACTGGCTAACCAGGGTGGCATTGCAAAATTCACATATATGATGCCTGGCTAGACAAGATGGCATTGCATGATTCACATATACGATAAAGAAACTAAACAGATGGCATTGACACAAAGCATGTCTAAACTAAGCAGATGACATCTTTAATGTATACAGTAAGCAATGCAAGGCACCATATGCATGATATTACCAACATCAGCATGCCAAGTTAGAGCGAAGACCTCATGGGGTAAATAGGAGTGGTCTTCTCCTTCTGAATCCCCCTCAGAACAGTTATCTTCCTCTTGATTACGATCCGAAATGGGTGGAGGGGGGCTGCCTTTGCGCCCACCATGGAACGACGTCTGCATGAAATTTTATTGCCACGCAAGGCTCGTCTCTTTTGCTCTACATGATCAGTTCCATTGTGTACAATAACTGGCATGCATAGGAATAAAACATAGTGAGATTATGTAAGGAGTGCATGCACAAATCCAGAGTGATGGTAGCAAACTGTGGATAGACCCAAAACCAATGATAGCAGGCAGATAATAGCTTTAGTTAAAAAATACAGATAATGGCTCCTTTAATGTTTGTTTGCACCCAACATGAAACTCATAGTAGACACCGGAGATTAACCAGATAGTAGACAGATAGTACTGATTGCTGCCCCAATATGTACCCCACAACCATTTAAAAACTCAAGTTTCAGCATTAGTTTGGACCTGACTCGGAGTCTAATAGGTGAACACGACGATAATGTAGCATGTCATCATATTAAGCGACGCATAACGTAAGCAGACACGGAAGAGTGCGACCTCTCTTGCGGACCCGTGTAGTCCTCAAGGTCATCTGCTCAGTTGATGATGGTAATGCAGTTGTCATGGCTGCCGGCGGCGGGGAAGAAGATCTGAGGCGGCGAAAGACAGTCTGGAGAGCGGATCCCTGCTGTGGTGAACCCTTCCGTCGTTGGAGCAGCTGAGCTGGGGTGGAACACAGCGCCGCAGGAGCAGGACAAACCACACAAGGTTTTCTTTGACACATATCTGTAACAGAAGTAATTGAGTAAGGGCTTGTTTGAATTTGAGGATTCTAACAATGCAGGGATAGGAAATAGACAGGAATAGGATAGGAATGCACGTGCAAAACAGAGAATTTAAAAACACAGGATTTCTGCCAATCTGGGTGTTTGATTCACAACAATTGGAAGATCACAGGATGCAAAAAAGCATGGTGAGATTAAGTCAAACCACAAGAAAATGTACGGTTATAATGCTATTATGCTACTATCTCTTAGTCTTGTGCTTGATGAATAGGAATATGAAAAGGAGGAGAAGTGGAAATTAGAATTCCTACGGTTTTTCTTTCAAGGAGACACTAAAGGAACAAATCCTACAGTTTTCCTTTGCTCCATTCCTTTGCACCAAATTCATGAAAAGTAGTACCATAGGAAACTTTCCAATTCCGATGTTTTTCATTCACTTTTCCTTTCAAGCACTGGCGATTCTAGTAGGCAGGCTTGAGCAAGGAAAATCCTACACTAAAAAAATGTTTTTGTGCTACTTCTATTACTTTGGACCCAGGCCACTGCCATACTAGCTCAACTCCCAGGCCCATCGACAAATGCACAGCTCAAACGCGCAGAGATAAATAATGATGGCGTTCAAGAGAGTCCATCACGGATAGCTAAGTTGCCTGGTACCTCACTGCTTGTCATATAGTAGGATAAAATAATCGTATTTCCCGTTACTACGAGTGCTCAGTGGACAATATATATAACATGTAGAGTAAAAAAGAGATGCAACAAGTGTACAACCTCTTTGGCGAAGCCATGTCGATCTCAGCGTGATTGGGTTGGCCGGTGAGGATGCTCCGGCTGACTTGGCTGTCGGAGGAGGGGAAGAAGATCTTAGGCGTCTGGAGATGGAGCCCGAGGTACTGCTCCGCTGTGATGGAGGGTTTCGTCGTTGGAGCAGCTCCGGTGAGTTGTACGACGCCGAGGCTGAAGCAGGACAAGAGAGACAACGAACAACGTTAACCTGAGTGGAATTCTAATAGCATCTCCAATACATGACGTAAAATACATAACCACAAAGTGCTAGATGTAAAATACATCAGCCGCTCATCTCTGAACTTAACTGTCGAAACTGAACTTAACTGTCGAAACTGAACTTAACTGTCGAAACTGAATTTTGCTGTCGAAACTGAATTTTGCTGTCGAAACTGAATGCACTAGCAAGGTGAGGCTACACGTCGGTCGACTGACTTTTTCATCTCTGGTCAGTCGATTTTGCAGCCGTTGGATACGTAATCAAGGGCCTGCGGTTCATCTTCAACTTCCACCCCCCTGAGCCGCCAGCCACCACCGGCCAAACAGCAGCCTCGCGCCGCCCGCGGCCGGTGGTGCGCCGCCCCTCCCACCCCAAAAACACTTCCCTCCGCCGGTCCACCGCCGCCTCGGCCATCCCTCTAGGCCCCCCGTGCCGAGCTTTTTCTCCAGCGATCCCCACGCCACCGCCCCGCCACCGCCGGCGACCACCGCCCCCATCCTGAACCCTAAGATAGATAGTGGGGTACCTCTCCGGTGAGCCCCCCTCCCCGCTGCGGCTGGTTCTTCCTTCACCCCGGTGAGCCCACCCCTTGAAAATCGACTGACCCAAAATTCGATTCAGTCGACTGAAGTGTAGCCAAATCGGAGCAGCATCACAAGCAAGAGCAAGAGCGAGAGCAGCAGCGCGAGTAAGAGCAATAGCAAGAGCAGACCAAGCAGGGGACCGAGAGCAAGAGCAGAGTAGCAACACGAGCGATAGCTAAAGCAGTAGAAGCTCCTACTGATGTGGACATTGCTGCCGAGGGAGCGACGCCGTGGAGGAAGTGGCCGGCGACGCCGCCGTGGATGGAGCCGCGCCGTGTCGGCTCGGGACCGAGCGCCGGCAGTACCATGACATCGAATCAAGAAAAAAAATGCGGCGATTAGTGTACAACCTCTTTGGTGGTGCCGATTAGGCCACATCTTCATCCGAGGAAACAGTGGTGATGATGCTCTTTCGGTGGTGCAGGTGAAGATGGCGGTGTGGGAATGGAGGTGGTGCAAAAGATGAGGGGAACGTCGGGGCAGCTCCTTGGAGGTGGAGGACGGGGTGGCTGAACCGGCGGGACGATGACATCGACGATGGATCCTCATCTGGTACGGTGGATGAGGGACGTCGAGGTGTTGTTGTGGACGATGTCGTCGGAGAAGAGGCTCTGGCTGGGTGGCGGACGGAGCAGGGTGTGGGGTTTCGTCGCGGGTTTTCGCGGCCTCGGTGTAGGAATGGGTGGGCGGATGGGATGGCAGTGGGGAACCATGGCTTAGAGATGCGCTTGTCTGAAATGTGGGGTAAGTTATGAAAGTACCCCCACCGATTTGAGGCGGTTCTTTCGGTTCAGGGGTACCACGGGCATTTCACGTGTCGGGATTTCACAGGAGGTGGGAGTTTTCGCGCGCGTTGTAATTTCGGAATAGCAAGGCGCGGGTTGAGATGGAGGGAGTTGTCGGAGCACAACGAGACAAAGATACATCTTAAATATTTTGGGCTAACAAGGCACGGGTTGAAGAGGCGGGAGTTTCGCAGCACGGTAGACAAAGACGCTAGCTTCAATTTTTGGCATAACAAGGCGCGGCTTGAAATTTCGGAAGAACAAGCTTAACGTGTACCCAAAAAAAGACAATTTGCACGTCAACACGCACAACACACACAAAAACACCATTTAGAATAGAGTAAGGTACACATGCATTACGCAGATGAGATTTGGCAACCAAATTATGAATAAATACCACATTATAGCATGCAAGCTTTGAGTCATATATTCATGATGTAGATGTTTGTTTAATTCTTATAGTTCATTTCATTCAAAATCATCTAGTTTTTATAAGAAAGCTAATCTATTTTAAGATTCATGGAATTGTGCATTGTAAGACATAAAGTAAAAACAAATAATGGCAAATCATGTAGAAAAACATTTGGGCAATTCTGATACGGAAGATTCTAGAACAAATAAGAAGTGCTTGTGTTTTGATGTTTGTGCATTATGCTTAAGTTCAACCATGGAGTCTTCTAGATTATACATGTGGCGAAATCTGGTGGAATCTAGATGATATCCAACGGCCAATAGTGCTCAAATTTGCCATCTTTGGACCATCGGATTCACCTCATCCAACGACCATCTTTCAAAGTTAAAGTTACCCGCACACAATATAAAAAATATATAATATAATATATATATAGGGGTATAGATATAGATATGTGATGCGAAAGAAGCCCATCATCTCCAATTAGAATAGTGTGTCCATGCATGGATGCGATGCGGGCAAATGATGTCTGCCATCGGTATCTCAAATTCAAATCAGTCTGACCTTGTTCAATGTGTATACATTACAACATGCTCGTTTCCAAACCACACCGCGCAGATCTCCGTTATATTCATGCATGCATCGGTTTCAAACATCAGGATCTCTTATTCAAATATTTGAATTCAACTCTACATTTATTATGACCTCACCTATTCTTTTACACCCACAAAGTAGTCTTTTCTTTATAATTGTACCACTAACTTTCTCTCGTGCATGCCTGCACACACACTACCAGTCGGCATTATCTATCGCACGCATGCAATCTTTTTCTTCAGGTCGGTCTCCCATGAAGGCACACACCCACACACATCCCCCTCTCCATCATACCGGGCATTATTTATCTCTCACGCGTGCATGCACAACGATCGATGTTCCTCTATGTATGTGTGTATATAGCTAGGTCTTTCATAGTTTTCCACACAAACCGATCAATCGATATATCCAGTGAGGTCTCACCCTCTTTCCCATGTCCACATCAATCAATCTATACCTCTCTATATAGGATTAACATAAATAGCTAATACACCCACATTAATTATATATCCAACATCCCCCTCTCATCATCCATGCCTTCCGCTTCATCTCTCAGACGCGTGCACAATGTCGAAGGCAGGGGGCAGTAAGGGCCCTGCCCCCACCCCTAACATCACTATATATCGAGGCTAATATGAATGTGATCATTAGACAATTGCTGCTAAAAAGGTTTAATTTCATGAATTGACCCTCCTCGTAAAGGATTAGCAATGCTTGGCGCCCTAGCTCATTTATTTTTCATGGCTCCGCCACTGCGTGCAACAGCGCACGTGTTCGCCCCCTCTCTCTAAATATCGATCTTGCACCTGTGCATTCCTTCATAGTCTCCCTCCACTCGGCCCCTCACACCATCTTCTAGCCCCCCACCGGATTTTGCCACATGTACAATCTAGCAGACTCCATGGTTGAACTTAAGCATAATGCACAAACCTCAAAACAACAGTGGTTCTCTTTTGTTCTAGAATCTTCCATATCATAACTGCCCAAACTTTTTTTCTTGTTGAATTGCCATTATTTGTTTTTACTTTATGCTTTACAACATACAATTCCATGAATCATAAAATAGATTAAGGGCTTCTTTGATTCAAAGGATTCTCAAAGGAATTTTGGAGGATTCTAATCATTAGGAATTTTTCCTATCTTGGTTGTTTGATTCATAGGATTATAAACCATAGGAATTTTTCCATATGATTCATTTGCACTAGATTTCGTAGGAAACATCCCATCCACTCAAACCTCTTTGAAAGAATTCTGCATTTTTTCTATGCACAATCAAACACTCGTACAATCCTGTAGGATGCAAGACGACATTCCACTATAATCCCATGTTTTTCCTATTCACGTGTTCTTAGCTTTTTTATAAAAACTAATTGATTTTGAATGAGATGAACTATAAGATTAAACGAAGGGCTACATCACGCATATATGACTCAGAGCTTACATGCTATAGTGTGGTATTTATTCATAATTTGGTTGCAAAATCCGATGCGTGCAATGCACGTGTACCTTACTAGTACTTCGAGTATGTGCAAAACACGTAAGTTAGAATACCAATGGCACGCTACACAGTGTCTGTATTACAGTTCATGAAGCCACATGGCACATGTGGAGGCGTTGTCACGACCTCCTTGCGTGGATTGATCACTGTGACGTGCTGCTGGTTCCAGAAGAATGTATTCGTCCTCCCTTAGCCATACTGGCGGTACATGCACGAAGCGAAGATGTGCACGCACGCCACGCACGCAATCATTCCCTCGCACGCACACGCGGGTACACGGGCGGACGCAATTTCGTACCAAGATCCACCCGATGTGATAATTTGACGCGTGTAAAGTCATTCACTTCATTGATGGTCAATTAATACAGTGCATGCAAATTGAGTGGACGTGAGGGCGGAAGAAAGACATTATTACTCCACTGCGCGCATGTGAGTAGTTAAATCGTGGGTTGCTAGCAGTACTTCCATTGGTATCCTTCGTATTTTGTGCCAATTTTTGACAATAACATAATATTTACGCATTTGAGCAGTGTAGTACTTGAAATTTATGTTCCGCTAAACTCATCGGGAGCCGTTTCGAGCCTCGAAACCAAAACCATCAATTAATCTTTACCTTGTTCCCATCACATTCGAAAGCCTGCTCACACCTACTAGTACATACCAAACCTGAACGTGTTCCCACTATGCAGGTAGTAGTACTACTAGTGCTAGTACTTAGGTTATAAAAAGGGGAACTACCTAACCGAAAATTACTCTACCTTTCCTCCTCATAAGTGCTTCTTCTTCGTCCGCCATTGCCATGGCCGGTGAGCAGAGCTTTAGGTCGAGAACTACTCGTAACAAGGCAGCGGCAACCAAGGCTGCAGAAAAAAGGGCTCGCCGCCACGCAGAGACCTCGAAAGATCTCTCTCGGGCAGGCGATGGCTCCCCGGAGCGCCCTATCCGCGGAGGCGAACATGTCGAGCCGGCGGAGCTGGAGTTGTTATCCCTCGATGGCATGCCCGATCATCTCAATAAGCACCTCAATAAGCAGAAGGAGTTCATCCAAGGCTTGACCGCCGGCTTGGTGATGCTGCTGAAGAAGAGCATTGCCTCGGAGAAGAAGGTGACCGGTGAAATCCTGCGACTTCAGGAGGACAAGGCGAAGCTCTGCCACGAGATTGACCTATTGAAGGAGAAGAACGCCGGCTGGAAGAAGCTGCATGAGAATAGTAGTTCCTCGATGAAGATGTTGCAGGCCCTCGTCATGGAACAGAAGGAGGAGTTGGCGAAGCTCCGCATCGAGCACCCGGCTGCTGTCAAGGTACGTAATGCAACCGTGGAACACATGATGAAGGCTCGCGTCGAGAAATCCCGCGTCATGGACAGAATGAAGAAGATGGCGGAGGAGACGCGCAAGGAGATGGAGGTCGTGGAGGCGATGAAGAAGCAGTTACGACTCCGCGGTGAATTAGATCATGTGGGGTGATAATCTTCCTTCTTCTTTTGCTGCTGTGTTTCATCTTTTGCTTCGGGTGTTTCACCGCACGTGTCACGTTCTCTATGAGGCATGAATAGAACAATGGTTTTTGTTTTTGAGGGAATGAATAGAACAATGCTAACAATAAGATGACTAGCAAATTAGATCATTTTTTATCGTCATATGGCACTGGGTTGTCGTGTTTCGTGCTCCTCCGTCGCAGTACTCCTCCAGTGGAAAACTTGAGTATACCGCACGGTTCTTTGCTCCTCCTCGATCAGGTCGTCGGCGCATTTATACGAGCAGTCAAATCACAAGGCCCCGCCTTCCAACAGTAATGAGCCATCAAATCACAAAGGCCCTCGCCTCTTGTGAAACCGACCAAGCTAGACTGCCCCGCCCTCTAGCCTTTTAAAAAATGTATACTTTTGTATAGTAGTAGTATCGATGGATTGCGCCATGGAGCAAAACTTGAAATAAAAAAAAGGTGGTACATATAGAGAGCGCTCGTCGCCAAATTATGCATACTAGTCACAATAATGGTGTCTAGCACAACCCACCCCTCAAATAAAACTAAGCACCCTGGAATTCTTTGACAAAACTAAGCACCCTGAAATTCTTTGACAACTAAACTGCTGGCTATATGATGTTGGCCATATATATTGTACGTATATAATGTGAAGAAGCGAGTGGTATTACTATACCAACTAAAAGATGAAATGTAAGAAATACTAGTATGTACTTACTGAAGAGTTAAAGTAACAAGAAGAAACATAACATAGTTCTGCTGGGGGCTCAGCACAACACACCCCTCAAATTAAATGAAGCACACCTGAAATTAAACTTTGCAACTATTCCGGTAGACACTGCATTAGAACCACCATGAGCAACTACACTGCCACCTTAATCGGAGTCCTCGTCCACGTCCTCGACTTCGTCCTTGTCCCTCTTCCTCTTGGCCGATACTTCTTTGCTTGAACCGCCAACTTGGTTGTTGCTCTTCATCCAACCCTTGTAGATATTGAAACAAAGGTAGCCATCCATTACAGCGTACTGGATGTGGTCTATATCTAGTACATTCCGCTACCATGCATGACGATGAAACGTGTATGGAGGTTTCTCCAGTTTACCGTACGAAGGATGAACCATGGCTCCTGCCAGGGTCAGCATTGAAGGTTGACGAGATGACACCAGCCGATTCTTTTGGAGGTCGAAGGTGTTGCCTACAACGAGGCCTATCCGACGTAGGACTTCTTTGTCATTACCAAAGTCTACAGTAACGAATTTGACTAGGTTGCTCTCGAGGAAGTCCTTAAAATCCTGGCACTCAATGTCGGCATGGAATATGTGGTAGACCAAGCATAAGTCATGCACGCAAACCTGGATCATGGCGGGCTTCTTCCTCTCTTCGTCCTTTAGATCCTTCTCTCGTCCCATGACTGTGGTGTACTCAACATCTAGCCGAGCGACCCACTCATCATATGAGTCTTCGAACATGCGTCTGAAGCGAGAAAGGCATCCTTTCACCGTCACGGAAGAATGGGTGTAGATGACGTCGAACTCATCGCCGGTGATGGTTCTAACCTTGTACTCACGCTGATCGGGGAGATTTGGGACACCATGGATTTGGGAGGAGGGTTAGGATTAGTGGAACTGCCGTAATGTACTAATGTGAATGGACGGGACGACTAGGAGCGAACTGTCATAGTATTAAAGGACGTGCGTGGATGAGTAGGAGCGAACTGCCAGCGTGCGAACGGCAGGGTAATGGCTTTCCATTCTCCCATGATACGGGCTTCCGAGAGCCCTTGGATCGGAGATCGAACAGTTGCATGGCGTGATTCTAGACCTATGGGTGAATATCCTATCCCGGAGGGTTATTCTGCAAATTTTCAGCAACTTAGCATGCGACCGTTTGATCTCGGATCCAAGGGCTCCTAGCAGCCCGTATCATGGTCGCACCTTCCATGACCATCGCGTCGCTCGCGTGGTCGCGCCCTTGGAGATTTAACACGGTGCATTAGGCTATCTGATGTTGGCATGTCATACATAGTCATCACTTAGTCACTCATACTACAACAAGGTTGGCTATAAGGTTGGCTATAAGTGTATTTTTTTTACTCATCTCTATCTCTTTCTTCGTACTCCCTCCGTCCCATAATATAAGAACGTTTTTGACACTAGCTAGTGTAGTGTCAAAAACATTCTTATATAATGGGACACAGGGAGTACTAGTATTTATTGCATTTGCCAAGGAGTGACCTCTTCCAATGAAATGGTGTTGCTAAGTTAGCTTAATTTAATTAGCTATAGACTCAAAATTGTCTTTTCACCTAGGTACACGCGCTTAGCACCGTTTCTTCCTTGGGTCACCAAACTAGTCTCTCTCTTCTTGATTAACTTGCCACATCAGACTTTATGCCTATGTGGCAAGCTTAAGCACTTGTAGGAGCAAGTAAGTACAATAGTGCTCTTTACATGGCATTTTTGCATATGTGGAGGAAAGAGAGGCAAGGAAAAAGTGGAGAAGTGGGCTCTCATGCAAGAGCCAGCCTCTACTACATGGTGGAGCATTGGGAGAGGCACCTGTATGGAGGTGGTCAGGAATCATGAGACTCACGCCGGTCGTAGCGCCGCAGTTAAAATGATAATGGCAAGTCAAATCACGGGGCCCCACCTGTCCAGCAGTAACTCGCTGTCAAATCACATAGCCCTACGTTTACAGCAGCCTACTCCCTCGTCTTCTCGCGCCTCTGTCGAACCGACTAGGCGGAACTGTCCCGCCGCCTACCGGACAGGAAAAGCCCCGCCCTCGACTTTTAAATAGTATACAAATACTAATTTTGTATCCATGGATTGTGCCCGCACCATGGAGCAAAGTGTCTAGAAAACGGCGGTACACATGTATGGAGTATACAACACGCCCATCGCGTTCGCGTCGCACCCCAGACGGTCGGTCGGTCTGGCACGCTGCTCTCCGAATGGATTGCGCGTCATATTGCGTTTGCACACACATGTGGGACGGCAATTGAGAACCGACCATAGGCACACTCCCCGGACCCGCAAGTTGGGTGACTTAATAGAAGAGGGAGATGAGCGATAGTACTAGAGAAGTGTTATACTACGTTGGTGCCTGGACGATCCCTGCAAGACACGGAAGATCAGTTCGTCCATGCATGTGACCAGACTCCAGTAGACACGCCTGGACTGGCTATCGTCTACATATCGTGCAGGTTGTGTTGTACATGGCTGTAGTTTTGGTCAGAAATCTAAAAAAAGGTTTCTTCTCATCTCGCAAAATTATGTGTCATGTGCTTCGGATCACTGCGAGGGTTAAACAGCGACAACTGAGTTGGGCTAGTCATTGGGGGCACATGCACGAACAGTGACTACTCGGCTGCCATCTAGGTCAAGCTGGCTATGTTAATTAGGACATCTATCGACGGACCCCTTTTCTACGAGTTTATCTTTAATTTGAGCTTTGTTCCTCGTCTAGTTTGTCCGTCGGGATTCATGTTGTCTCCTTTGGGCACTGAGGTTATGATTTCTTGTCATGTGGCATTTTTTTCATGTTATATGTTATAATCCGGCGCTTCACATCAAAATGGTGACAACTGCGCATCTGGGCCACGTGCATGAAGACTTCTCGACAGTCATTGACGAGGTCAAGCCAGCTCCGGGAGACAAAAAAAAAACTAAGTACTACTCCACTATATAGGCAGGAGCCTCCACGCTTGCTTGCTAGTGTTGCTCTCTTCACACTGTCTCGGCCTCTCCAGATCTAAACACGACAGCGGTGGCCACTCTCTCTCTCTCTCTGCTCACTGCTGGTCACAGATCCAGCCGGATCCTCTCTCTCGGGGAAGGTGAGAAGGTGCAATGTTCACGTGGTCGTCCTCGGCGACGGCTCTTACCCACTGCTAGGCGCGTCCCGATCAGCCTGCCTTACCGTTCTCTCCCAAGCACCGCTGGCGAGCGAGGGCCTCCGACCCCTTCTTCCTCGCTGCTGTAGTGTGGGCAGATCCAGCCTCCCGCCACCCACCTAGGGATATCCCGGCGACCATCAAGTATAACTTCCTTCGAAACCGGCCTTGCTCTACTTCCGAGCTCCTGACGTCGCTGCATTTGTAACTTTTACTATTTCTCAGGCCCCCTCGTAGATAGGATCGATCGGCTGTTCGAAAACCACCTAATTTTTTTACGTTTAAGAGGTAAAACTAGTTCATGCACTCGAATCTAGTACTACTTGGTTCAAACAAGGAAGAAAGGGGGTGGGGGTGGGGGAGGATTTGTTACCTGAATCTAGGACTTGGACGAAAGAGGAAATAATGGGGGCGAAAAGTAGCAGAGACTGGCTATCCAACTGGTCTCTAGGTCTAATAGGGAAATAAAGGGAAACGCAGTACAAACTCAATATAAACCCGATCTATTGGTTGAAAAAGGAAAGAAAGTGGGGACTGGGGGACAAGTCAACAGAGTAAGTCCAGCACTAGATTTGCTAGCCTCACACAGTATAAGGTGGCTACATCGAACAAAAATGGGACCAACCCAGATATCATGTTCTGATGTTTGTTGCCCCAAGCCACTCTTATGTAATGCCACTGGTAAAATGTAGCAGTCGCACTGTTAAAAGTAAGGGCACGTTAAACCAATGTTGTTTTCAATGTAATGCCTCCAGTAATATGAATCAATGGCACTTCTTTACATGTCTTGCTAAAATTTCCCATTAAGATAAGTTGGTTCGTTTCGTTAGAAATGCAATTGTCCTGGTCCGCCTACTCTCCCGTGCCCAAAGTAATGTCGTATTTAACGGTTGTCATAGTTAATCCTAATGCCCACACTAATATCTAGCAATGCCACTGCTTTAGAAATTGCTACTGTCCTTGTAGGATTGCCATTCAGATAAGGAACATGCTTCTTTTCATTTGATGCATGTTTCATCACTTGTTAGTCACCCTCCTTTCCACCTTTTTTGTGCAAACAGAGATATACATTTCACGCTCGATCTTAGTTGAACTGCACAAATGATATCCAAATTATAGTTGAGCATTCCAGGAGCTTCACAACCAACCTTGACGTTGCTCAATGTTATTGCAACTAATGAAGAAGAAGCTTTGTGGGTTTCATTTTCTGATGGAAATGGAACCGGGGCTGGAGCCCTTTTCTTAAAAAAATTTGAAGAAGAAGTTGCTAGCTCACGGGACATTGCTTCATTTTAGGTGAACTGCAAACAATCAAGGGGGCTCCTATGGTCGGTCGAGGCTCTGATACCAACTTGTCACGCCCAATATGCGACCCTATCCAAAAGGAACTCGAAGGTCCCACCAAGGATAGACCCGCATATTGAAACGCTTTTGCAAGGTGGATATCATTACATCAACATTACATAATAGATGGGGATACATACATAAGGCATACAATGCCACACGAATACAACATCACAATACATAGCGCATCATCCAACTACGGATGAAACACAAACAGAAACTCAAACGACATCCACCCTGCTAGCCCAGGCTGCCGACCTGGAACCTATCCCTGATCGAAGAAGCAGAAGAAGAACTCAACGCAAGCAAGCATCGCTCTCGTGTCATGATCATCGCATAACCTGTACCTGCAACTGTTGTTGTAGCAATCTGTGAGCCATGAGGACTCGGCAATCCCATTACCATGGGTATCAAGACTAGCAAAGCTAAAAGGGAAAGGAAGGGGGTAAAGTGGTGAGGCTGCAGCAGCGACTAAGCATATATGGTGGCTAACATACGCAAACAAGAGCGAGAAGAGAGCAAGCGGAACGGTCGTCAACTAGTAATGATCAAGAAGTGATCCTGAACTCCTACTTACGTCAAACATAACCCAGAAACCGTGTTCACTTCCCGGACTCCGCCGAGAAGAGACCATCACGGCTACACACGCGGTGGATGCGTTTTAATTCGGATCTGGTGCCAAGTTATCTACCACCGGACATTAACAATTTCCCATCTGCCTATAACCGCAGGCACGACTTTCCAAAGATTATACCCTGCAGGGGTGTCCCAACTTAGCCCATGACAAGCTCTCGCGATCAACGAAGGAATAGACCTTCTCCCAGGAAGACCCGATCAGACTCGGAAACCCGGTTTACAAGACATTTTGACAATGGTAAAACAAGACCAGCAAGACCGCCAGATGCGCCGACAATCCCGATAGGAGCTGCACATATCTTGTTCTCAGGGCAACACCGGATGAACACTACGTACAACTAAAACCAGCCCTCGAGTTTCCCTGAGGTGGCGCTGCAAGTGGCTCTGGTTCGGACCAACACTTAGACAACCACTGGCCCGGGGGGGCTGTAATAAAGATGACCCTTGGGTTAATTACTCCCAAGGGAAATATAGGTGGTGGTGAGGCAAATGGTAAAAGTCAATGTTGGGCCTTGTCGGAGGAGTTTTATTCAAAGCGAACTGTCGAGGGGGTCCCATAAATCACCCGACCGCGTAAGGAACGCAAAATCCGGGAACATAACACCGGTATGATGGAAACTAGGGCGGCAAGAGTGGAACAAAACACTAGGCATAAGGCCGAGCCTTCCACCCTTTACCAAATATATAGATGCATTAATAATATAAGAGATATTGTGATATCCCAACAAAATCCTGTCCACCATGGAGCAATCTTCAACTTCACCTGCAACTAACAACGCTATAAGAGGGGCTGAGCAAAGCGGTAACATAGCCAAACAAGGGTTTGCATAGGAAAGGTGTCAAAGGTTAGAGGTTCATGGCAACATGGGATGGCTCGACAAACAGATGATGGGTAGCGCAGCAAAGCGATAGAACGAATCAACTAGCATAGCAATGATAGTATTGAGATCCAGGGTAGCGGTCATCTTGCCTAAAATCCCGCAAGGAAGAAGAACGAGTCCATGAAGAAGACGAACGGGAGCAGTCGAACGAATCCTCACGAACGCAACATTGCCGGAACTAAGAAGCAACATCGGAAAGAAACAAACAACATGGTAAACCAACAAGCATAAGCATGGCATGATGCGCAAACAAGTATGATGCATGTCTGGTTTAATGAGGCATGGCATGACAAGTGCAACAAACAATACTACAAGTTAAGTGGAGATCAATATGCAACGAGCTGCATATTGACGAAACACCACATGGACATATTTAGTTCTCTCTCGGTTTTGTACCCAACAATATTAAATGTTGTTAACCATGGCAAGAGGTGAAACATATGAAAACTACCTATCTAGGCAAGTTTAAATGAGGCCGGAAACAACAAACAACAATTCCGGAAAATCCCCATATGCAAATTATGGATTTGGTACTGTTCTGCCCTAAACACGATTTTAATGTTGTTAAACAGGAAATTAAAGTGCACCATGTTAAACTAGGCATTTTTCCACCCCATTTACATATGAAGTTTATTAAAATCGGAGCTACGGTTAATTAGTTATGAAATAAATCATTTTAGCATGGCATTATGCAAAATAAACACAAACAGCATGTTAAACATTTTTAACATGGATGAAAATGGCATATTATTAATCTACACAATTTTCTGAGCATTTTTCATATATAAATCATTTTAATCCGATGCACAGTTATGACGTTATTAAATGCATGAACAATAGGGGGTTTTCTGCAATACTGCCAACTCTGGATAAATGGAAAAATCACAGCGCATGGAAAAAACACTATACTGGGCCGAATCCGGGTAGCCCAACAGTGCACAAGGGGGCTCGGGTCGCTCACCACGGCACTTGGGCCGGCTCGGTGGAGAAGCTGGGCTGCAGCTGGCTGGGCCTTGCTGGACCGCGGGAGCTAGGCCCGGCACGGTCGACGCGGAGGGGATCGGGCTCCTCCCGACCCGCAGGCGGCGGCGGCGACGGGAGGCGGGGCGACGCTCATCTGCGGCGGCAGGGGCGAGGTCCGGCGACCGGTCGGACAGCGGCGGCGAGGACGGGACTCCCTCCCGATCCAGATCGAGCGGGGCAGCAGGGAGCTCGGGGCTGCGGGCTGAGGGACGGGCCCCGATGGGCTTCGGGGGCCCCGTGCGGGCCGCGGCGGAGCTGGCTGTGAGGAAGGCGACGTGGCGCTCGCCCAGTGGCTGGAGGTTGCGGCTGGGTGGCGGTTGGCCAACCGGGACGCGCCAAGTGGCGGCCGGCAGCTGGGGAGGCGCAGAAATGGAGGTGGGCGGCGGGGCTGATGATTGGGGGCGCGATTTTCGAGGAGGGGGCGGAGGCTGCGAGGTGGGAGAAGGCTAGGGGTAGGTGGAGGCTAGGAAATGCCGAAAAACGGACTAGGGGTTGATTATATAGGGTAGGTGGCTAGGGTTTGGTGGTTAGGAGGGGTTTCAGAACCCTCGGATCGCGATCCGACGGTTTCGGTCAGAGGGGAAGGTTAGGTGGGCTTAGAAGGGGTTAGCGGGCTGTGAAGAGATACTTGGGCTGAGGGGAGAGAAGAGAGGCCCGGCAACAGTTTCGGAGACCAAAACGTCTGACGATTAAACCGACTATATCGCGGTTATAAATATAATGGTTGGACAGTCAAACGGACTCCAAATGTGACGAAACTTGACAGGCGGCCTGTCTACACTATAATAAGACCGCACGAAAAGTTGCAACCCATTCCGAGAACATTTTTATGCCACTTATAAAATAATATTTTGGAGGTGCCGCGGGCGCGTGCGAGTGTGGTCGGGCTCAGAACGGACAACGGAGAGAACCGGCGGGACCCGAACGGATGCAAGTTTTATGAAAACATGCAGATGCAATGCGCATGATGCTATGAGATGAAATGCAAGACATGAACAAAATGCAAAACAACAGACAAAACCCAACCAGAGAGGAAATATCATATAGCATCTCCGGAAAAGGCAAGAGTCAGAGTTTTGAATATGGAAAGTTGTATCCGGGGCGTTACAACACTCCACGTCTACGAGAGGATCTCGTCCCGAGATCTAGGATGGCACCGGAGGGAAAAGGAAGAGGAAGATAAGCAGTAAAACTAAGTTGCTTCTTCGACCAATGAGTGATACCATGAACCTTGAGAGGTTGAGCAATTAGAGATGAACGAGATTGCAAACAATCCGTTAGAAAAGAGGAACAAGGAACATAACGAGAACTTGAAGGTTGCAAAGACATGAATCAAGAGTTTAATGGACAAGATAGAATTCGAAACCACTCCGGTTAAAACAAGATGAGAGGGGAAGAATTTGGGCAGCACTCCGGTTGAACATGGAAGGAATAGAACAAGAACTTGAGAAGATGGTATGATACTTGATGAAATCAACAACACACTGCCTCCAGAACTATTAAAAGAATGGCACAAGGGGTAAGAAAGATTTCAGACAGCACTCCGGTTGAAAAGAGAGGCAAAACTTGACAAGATGAAAGAACTTGAATGAGAACACAACACTCCGGTTAAATGGATAAGCAAGAAAATAACATGATCTTGACAAAACGAGGTGATGGGTGAAGAGAGCAACATCACAATGCCTTCGGGACGAAAGAATAGAAGTTAGATTGTTGGGATAAAGGGACGGAGAAGAAAATGCCAACTTGTGCCACAAATGAGCTTGGAAAGCATCCTTGCAAAGAAGAATTGAACGGAGTTGTTGGAAAATCAACAACGAAAAGCACAAGCTTGTAGTGGGCTTATGGAAAACATCTCAAAATTATGAGGTGACAACCGGCCACTAACGGAAACAATTTCTTGCTTGAGATCAACGAAGAGACGAAAAACCTCTTTCACCGAGAAGGATATGGAGAAAACTTGGATCATTGATAAGCACCACAATAGCAACATTCCTTAGGGAAGGCTTTAAGTGAAATATAATCCAAGATAACTCCAACAAAGAGATTGATGGATTTAAAATACCTCATTCTTGACAACAATATGAATCATGAAACATGAAGGAAATTGTCAAGAGTGACATAACACCACCACAGAAGATAAGGTCGAAAGAATTGCACTTCGGAATGCAAGATGAAGAATACTTGAGCTCCTCAAAACAAGACATGTGTTTAGCACCATGTTTAATTTTGAGTAAAGCTTAGCAGATCATAACTTCGAGAGAAAACTTGAAGAACAATTGAAAAATGAATAGAATCCTTGACGAACCACCATGTAGAGTCTCCATGAAGAACTCCGGTAATGAAAGGATGATAAAAAGAAAGAGAAGTTGAAAACACAAGGTGAAGCCTTGCAATGATTTAGATGGAGCTTTGCGATGATATAACCGAGAGAACTTGGAACTCCGGAAAAGAAAGATGAATACTAGAACCGAGAATTACTTCATCATGAACAATCTCCGGAAGAAGGAATTAATCACTTGGATGAAACAAGAATAAGAATTATGTCATGCCTATCCTTCAACAATTTAAATTGATGACAAGCAACGGATTTGGCATACTACTTATTCTCGTAGAAAGAATTAAGAGAGATATAGCATAAACTTGAGAAGGTATTGATGGAACCACCGGTTGGATTTGTTAACAGTGAATGAGTTGATATGATAACGAAGGAAGAGAAATCTTGAAGGAACCACCGTAAGAATTGAAAATGAACATAGCAAAGGCACAATTCACCGGGAAGAATTGGAAAACGAATGAAGATACTTGAGGGAAATTAGATACATGAGAACGAAGAGATCATGAACTGATTAGATAATACTTGAATGATGCACCGGTTAGATTTGGAGAACAAGAGTTGAAAGCTTGAATAAATAATTCTGAGATACCTTGAGCACTCCAGAACAAATGAATAGCAAGAGGTGAGTGATTGAGAGGTGCACCGGTATGAGAAAGCATTTGACACGAGGAAAGGAATATGATCAACACTGAAAGCTTGAATTGGATCCACCGGAGAAGGAAAAAAACGAAGGATGATGAACTCGAAACTCCGTTAGTATCTTCGTGAGAATCACCAGATAGGAACATTGATTGAAAAGAGTGAACAGACTTCACATGAATAAATGGATACTTGATTAAGAAATCTGGGTCCTTGAAGAAAAAGGGGTGGGAGGGTGGGGAAAAACAAAGACAACTTGGGATGAACGAAACAAACACCGTTGAGAAAACTTATAATTGATCTTGCGGATGGGGAGAATGATGGGATCATCTCGAAGAGAAGCGCACCGTTTGGAAAAGAATTAACATGACAACCTCAATGATCAAAAGGATTAGTATTCACATAGCAATATGAGAACACCGTTTAGGAAAGGTATGGATTCAACACTTTACATTGAAGCAACTCGAATACCACAAATAAAACAAAAACAAAGGATTTGGCTTGCAGAATAAGCCGGAACAAACATATGATAGAGATTTCATCCGAAGTTTTCGTGGTGGGGCCCACACGGGCTCGAGTGTACAGCACCATCATGTACAAGGCAGTGCACATGACATACGCAGTGTCCCCGAACCAGCATAGCCAAGGGTTCTTTAAGACACAACGAGACCACTGTAAAAACGACCGTGGAAAGGCGGACCACTAGACGTCGAACCCCAATCTCATATCATGCATCTGTCGAAAAGATATTCTAGGAGCTACTTGAATTCCCACCTATAAAACTCCCGAAACTTTCTGGTTATGCAATCTGGTGTTGGGGATACAGGGGAAGCAATATATCTCACCCAAACTAACAATACCTACATCCAAGCTATATCCATCCGTCAACACATAACCAAGAAAACTCCGGAAATCGTGTACCTCAACCTTCGAAAAGCATCCGTTATACGAGTTATGGCAATACTCCCGAGCTCGCCCCAGTCCTGAGTTATCGGGGTTATCTCACCAACAACTGCATAAAAGAGATTTTCGATGTCGGCAAAACTCAGGTATTCCAGAACTGCAACGATAAAATTGTGACGACAACACCTCAGAGCTCGACTCCCCGGGTCAAAGCCACATAAATAGACAGGAGGCACCAAGAACAATGTTCTCGTCACAAAACCATCGAAACGATTCGAAGATACCCACGTGATCCTAAAAAAAATTTGAGTGAAATTTGAGAAGAGGAAAGTCAAAACATCTACGTCAAGAGTCCTCACCAGAGCGACAAAGGGGCTGAGGAGTAAAAAGAATCCTACTCTCCGATATATATAATCCTAAGACTCAAAATAGTTTTTTCTAGACTCAACAACGGCCAAAAATCAAGGGGGCTCCTATGGTCGGTCGAGGCTTTGATACCAACTTGTCACGCCCAATACGCGACCCTATCCAAAAGGAACTCGAAGGTCCCACCAAGGATAGACCCGCATATTGAAACGCTTTTGCAAGGTGGATATCATTACATCAACATTACATAATAGATGGGGATACATACATAAGGCATACAATGCCACACGAATACAACATCACAATACATAGAGCATCATCCAACTACTGATGAAACACAAACAGAAACTCAAACGACATCCACCCTGCTAGCCCAGGCTGCCGACTAGGAACCTATCCCTGATCGAAGAAGCAGAAGAAGAACTCAACGCAAGCAAGCATCGCTCTCGCGTCATGATCATCGCATAACCTGTACCTGCAACTGTTGTTGTAGTAATCTGTGAGCCACGAGGACTCAGCAATCCCATTACCATGGGTATCAAGACTAGCAAAGCTAAAAGGGAAAGGAAGGGGGTAAAGTGGTGAGGCTGCAGCAGCGACTAAGCATATATGGTGGCTAACATACGCAAACAAGAGCGAGAAGAGAGCAAGCGGAACGGTCGTCAACTAGTAATGATCAAGAAGTGATCCTGAACTCCTACTTACGTCAAACATAACCCAGAAACCGTGTTCACTTCCCGGACTCCGCCGAGAAGAGACCATCACGGCTACACACGCGGTTGATGCGTTTTAATTCGGATCTGGTGCCAAGTTATCTACAACCGGACATTAACAAATTCCCATCTACCTATAACCGCAGGCACAGCTTTCGAAAGATTATACCCTGCAGGGGTGTCCCAACTTAGCCCATGACAAGCTCTCGCGATCAACGAAGGAATAGACCTTCTCCCAGGAAGACCCGATCAGACTCGAAAACCCGGTTTACAAGACATCTCGACAATGGTAAAACAAGACCAGCAAGACCGCCCGATGCGCCGACAATCCCGATAGGAGCTGCACATATCTCGTTCTCAGGGCAACACTGGATGAACACTACATACAACTAAAACCAGCCCTCGAGTTTCCCCGACGTGGCGCTGCAAGTGGCTCTGGTTCGGACCAACACTTAGACAAGCACTGGCCGGGGGGGGGCTGTAATAAAGATGACCCTTGGGTTAATTACTCCCAAGGGAAATATAGGTGGTGGTGAGGCAAATGGTAAAAGTCAATGTTGGGCCTTGCTGGAGGATTTTTATTCAAAGCGAACTGTCGAGGGGGTCCCATAAATCACCCGACCGCGTAAGGAACGCAAAATCCGGGAACATAACACCGGTATGACGGAAACTAGGGCGGCAAGAGTGGAACAAAACACTAGGCATAAGGCCGAGCCTTCCACCCTTTACCAAATATATAGATGCATTAATAATATAAGAGATATTGTGATATCCCAACAAAATCCTGTCCACCATGGAGCAATCTTCAACTTCACCTGCAACTAACAACGCTATAAGAGGGGCTGAGCAAAGCGGTAACATAGCGAAACAACGGTTTGCATAGGAAAGGTGTTAAATGTTAGAGGTTCATGGCAACATGGGATGGCTCGACAAACAGATGATGGGTAGCGCAGCAAAGCGATAGAATGAATCAACTAGCATAGCAATGATAGTATTGAGATCCAGGGGAGCGGTCATCTTGTCTGAAATCCTGCAAGGAAGAAGAACGAGTCCATGAAGAAGACGAACGGGATACGTCGAACGAATCCTCACGAACGCAACGTTACCAGAACTAAGAAGCAACACCGGAAAGAAACAAACAACATGGTAAACCACCAAGCATAAGCATGGCATGATGCGCAAACAAGTATGATGCATGTCCGGTTTAATGAGGCATGGCATGGCAAGTGCAACGAACAATACTACAAGTTAAGTGGAGATCAATATGCAACGAGTTGCATATTGACGAAACACCACATGGACATATTTAGTTCTCTCTCGGTTTTGTACCCAACAATATTAAATGTTGTTAACCATGGCAAGAGGTGAAACATATGAAAACTACCTATCTAGGCAAGTTTAAATGAGGCCGGAAACAACAAACAACAATTCCGGAAAATCCCCATATGCAAATTATGGATTTGGTACTGTTCTGCCCTAAACACAATTTTAATAGGCATTTTCCACCCCATTTACATATGAAGTTTATTAAAATCGGAGCTACGGTTAATTAGTTATGAAATAAATCATTTTAGCATGGCATTATGCAAAATAAACACAAATAGCATGTTAAACATTTTTAACATGGATGAAAATGGCATATTATTAATCTACACAATTTTCTGAGCATTTTTCATATATAAATCATTTATTAAATGCATGAACAATAGGGGGTTTTCTGCAATACTGCCAACTCTGGATAAATGGAAAAGTCACGGCGCATGGAAAAAACACTATAATGGGCCGAATCCGGGTAGCCCAACAGTGCACAAGGGGGTTCGGGTCGCTCACCACGGCACTTGGGCCGGCTCGGTGGAGAAGCTGGGCTGCAGCTGGCTGGGCCTTGCTGGACCGCGGGAGCTAGGCCCGGCACGGTCGACGCAGAGGGGATCGGGCTCCTCCCGACCCGCAGGCGGCGGCGGCGATGGGAGGCGGGGCGACTCTCATCTGCGGCGGCAGGGGCGAGGTCCGGCGACCGGTCGGACAGCGGCGGCGAGGACGGGACTCCCTCCCGATCCAGATCGAGCGGGGCAGCAGGGAGCTCGGGGCTGCGGGCTGAGGGACGGGCCCCGATGGGCTTCGGGGGCCCCGTGCGGGCCGCGGCAGCGTTGGCTGTGGGGAAGGCGACTGGCGCTCGCCCAGTGGCTGGAGGCTGCGGCTGGGTGGTGGTTGGCCAACCGGGACGCGCCAAGTGGCGGCCGGCGGCTGGGGAGGCGCGGAAATGGAGGTGGGCGGTGGGGCTGATGATTGGGGGCGCGATTTTCGAGGAGGGGCGGAGGCTGCAAGGTGGGAGAAGGCTAGGGGTAGGTGGAGGCTAGGAAATGCCCAAAAATGGACTAGGGGTTGATTATATAGGGTAGGTAGCTAGGGTTTGGTGGTTAGGAGGGGTTTCGGGACCCTCGGATCACGATCCGACGGTTCCGGTCGGAGGGGAAGGTTAGATGGGCTTAGAAGGGGTTAGTGGGCTGTGAAGAGAGACTTGGGCTGAGGGGAGAGAAGAGAGGCCCGGCAACAGTTTCGGAGACCGAAACGTCCGACGATTAAACCGATTATATCGCGGTTATAAATATAACGGTTGGACAGTCAAACGGACTCCGAATGCGACGAAACTTGACAGGCGGCCTGTCTACACTATAATAAGACCGCACACAAGTTGCAACCCATTCCGAGAACATTTTTATTCCACTTATAAAATAATATTTCGGAGGTGCCGCGGGCGCGTGCGAGTGTGGTCGGGCTCAGAACGGACAACGGAGAGAACCGGCGGGACCCGAACGGATGCAAGTTTTATGAAAACATGCAGATGCAATGCGCATGATGCTATGATATGAAATGCAAGACATGAACAAAATGCAAAACAACAGACAAAACCCAACCACGGAGGAAATATCATATAGCATCTCCGGAAAAGGCAAAAGTGGGAGTTCTGAATATGGAAAGTTGTATCCGGGGCGTTACATGCATTTTGGTGGAACTGCACAAATGTATGTATGGAACCGGCATATATGCAGAGTGCGAGGTGTGCCAAGTAAAAATTACCGACCATGCTGCATGCACGCATTGGCATCCACCACCACCAGTGGGATGTGTGGGGCTCTCTGTGGATGGATCTTTCTCGGCAGCAAATCCTCTAACCAAATACTAGTAGCTTATATTGGCAGTTTTCTAGGGAGTACTCTTTTCTGAAAGAAGCACCAATCTATTTTTCTTTATTTGTACACCGTGTCACAAGTTTGAACCAAAGGTCCTGAGCTATTTTAGGGTGATTGGCGTAGTACTCGGAGACTGATTGTAAGCATGATTTTCATTAGCTGTCACACTGATTGTAAGCAGGAGCATGTGGAAGATTAGGTTAGTGTGAAGCTTACCTTAAACCCTACCGCCACCGTTGAAACGAGGCGAGCATCGAGGGAACCGTGGAGAACGGCGGGGAAGCGACGTCACGCAATCCGGCCTCCTTTTGCGGTGGGAGAACGAATACTCCTGTGGCTCCAGCTGGCTCTGCACCCTCACGAACGTCACACCATACTCAATCGATTCGTTATGCTCTGGGTGCTCGACCTTCGACCTGTACGCCCACCACCTCCGCCTGACTGTCGCCTCGGGCGAATCTGTCTGCTCCATCGCCCATAGGAGATACTCGATGAACTCAGAGGACTGCGGCGTGACTGGCGCCGAGGAGTATATGTACATTGCCGCCCTCATCGCCGCTGTCTCGCTCTTTCGCATACATTGCCACATGGCCCACACCGTCCTCGAAATCCTCCACTCATTGTCAAACCAACTAAGGATCTCCTTCAACCTGGCTAACTTTGCCTGGTCGCCGCCAGCGATCTGCCTGATTCGCTGCTGCATCCTCTCCATAGATGTTGTTCTGAGTGGTCCGGTGCTAGCTTTGGAAGATGGGAGGAGAGAAGGTGGTCTTGCAATAGAGAAGAGGGAGTGGAGAGGAGGTGGTTTTGGAATGGAGATGATGGAGAGGAGAGGAGGTGGTTTTGCAATGGAGAGAAGATCAGAAGAGGGAGAGGCGAGACGGTGGTTTTGGAATGGAGATGATGGAGAGGAGAGGAGGTGGTTTGGAGATGATGGAGAGGAGAGGAGGTGGTTTTGCAATAGAGAATATCACAAGAGGGAGAGGCGAGATGGTGGTTTTGGAATGGAGATGATGGAGAAGAGAGGAGGTGGTTTTGCAATGGAGAAGAGGGAGAGGAGCGTGCAGCAGAGATTTAGGATTGGGCGAGAGGGCCGACGCGTTGTGACTGGAATCAAAATCAATTTACCCTTCAATTAAGAAAGCGACCCCACATTAACTAGTCTCCCTTTTATTCTGGGTCATAATTGACCATGATTTTCGCACATAAAATATATGTTACACATTACAAAAATAATATAATTTGAAAGTACATTCAGATACGAACCAAATGATACAATTTTTGGTGACATGCATTCACATTTTGCTTGTCACATACAGTACATGGTCAAACTTTGACCCAAAATACACAAAACAACAAAAAAAATACTTCCAGGAACAGCGTCGCTCTTCCGCTCTTCTCCTCTTAAAGCACCGCCGCTCCTCTCCTGTTCCAATCTAAATCCAGCACTGCTCCTCTCCTCTTCCATTTCAAAACCACCGCCCCTCCTCTCATGTTCCAGTCCAAAACCAGCGTTGCTCCTCTCCCGTTCTAATCCAAAACTAGCGTTGCTCCTCTCCTCTTCCATTCAAAAACCACCGCCGGCGAGTGAAGGTGTTGTGGAGAAGTAGATCGATGGAGGAGTACAACTGATACGTGAGGATCGCAGACGGCGACCCTGTGAAGCTAGTTAGGATGTTGGAGATACAGTCTTGGTTTGACAACAAGGACCAACTAGCGGCAACGGCGATATCCATGGCCAAATATCTGCAATAGAGCGAAATGGCGGCGATATTCCCGGAGGGAGTCGCGCCGGAGTACATAGAGCTTCTCCTCTGGGCCATGGAGCAAACAGATTCACTGAATCTAATCGTGAGGGAGCGGTGGTGGGAGTATCGATCCCAGATGGAGCATCCACCATACATTGAAGGATCGAGCATCTACAGGGTGCCGTTTGATAGGGTGTCCTGCCAGAGCGAGCCGGTGGAGTCTTCGTCGACCGAACCCAACTGCAAGAGGAGAAAAGCAGTTGGCCCGACGATGCTTCCCCACCATCGTCTCCCTTGCCATTCACATCGTTTCACGGGGTGGCTATCTGCCGCCGAGGAATAGGAGGGGGCTGCCCCCCACCCCCCAGCCCAATAGTCGGGCAGGTTTTGAATTGTTACGAGGAGGTTAGGGTTTTCAGTATTTGCAGGGTGTGAATTGTGTTTTGTGTTGTGTATTTTGAGAGTACTTTCAGATATGAATGTCTTCTGAATTTCAGATTTGCAGTATTGAGCATATGAAGAATTTTATGAATTCTAGAGATCTATTTTTAGCACTTAAAAAATGTAGTTTCATAGGAGTATAAAAGTGTAGACGAGAAGAAACTGCAAGTTTCAGTTTCAGATAAGAAACTGCAAGTTCAGTTTCAGATAAGAAACTGCAACTTTCAGAGGCAAAGCATTTATATTAACACGGCCTTTTCAAACAGGGTTAACATCATGTTGGAAGTTTTATTCATGGTCGAAAATGGAACTACCATCCAGTTAACATCATGTTGATCAACATTCATGCATAGCACATCTTCATATGATGCACAGTCAAAATGCCCACACAATGTCGAGTGTGTGAAACACAGAGAAAACGAGGGATGAAGTTTTGGCAAGTGTTGGACGTGGTTTTGGGCTGCCCCATCTAGGCTTTCATTTTTAACATGCGCAGCCCACGACCTCGGGAGGGCCTGTTTGTATTTTCTTAGGGCCATCATGTATCGACCGGCCTATGGACCTCCCATCCGAGGTTTTATTTTTGGCAGCCCAATATATGTATTTTTTTGAAGAAAACACAGAGGTCTGTTCTATTTTTCTATATAAGAATAGGAACGCCAGGTACAACTTATGTTTCCCTTCTAACTATATTATATATATTTAAATTATTCTATATGTTATTATATATTATTTTTATTGTCATCATATATTTAACAGATACTTACATATGTAAGAAAAAAATATCCCACATCTTATTAACTTATAAAAATAATATCTTAACAAATAAAATCCTGGATTGTTTTGGCACGAAAATCCTAGTGATTGTGTACAAAAGCTTGGTAAGATTTAAGGACGAATGTAATAATATCACTTATTACTTAAATATATTTATAACAAAATGCCCAGCCCTTATTTATTTTTTGATAACAATGTTGGCCCAACCCAACATTATAATTAGAATCAGCCCAGCAAAATCGTGTATCTAGATAAAGTGCAAATGGCCTGTAATTTTTTAGGAAATAAAATAAATGGGCCGCATGGATGCTACATTAATTGTTCACCCAGCCCAGGTAATGGCTGTAATTCAAAAAAAGATCAAATTGACTGTAAATTTTACCGCACAAAAAAAGACTATAAATTCTGAAAAGATGGGTTGAATACGTGCCACATTTTTGGAGGCTGAAATGTGGGCCAATAGGTCGAAGCCAACGCAAGTCGTTGTCAATTTAGTCAACAAATGATTCTGACATGTTAGCCGTTGAATTTACATCCAACGGCCGGCATCCATCTTCAATCTCTCGTCTTCTTCCTCTAGCACCGCCGGGACCACCTCCCGCCTCCTGCTGCTACCAGCTCTGCTTAGCACACTTCGCTATGAAGCGCTACTCCACCGTTGCCCAGGCCATCCCTCCACCCCTCCACACCTCCTGTTCTTCTTCACCGACTGCCGAACCACACCGCACTAGAACCAGTTAACCCTCATACACCTCTCCGCCTGCGATTCTACTCCCGCGTCTTCCCATCTCCGGCTCATTGCTGTCCGGGGCCTCGCCGTCGTTCACCACCTTGGATGCGCTCGGCGCGGCATGGTCAACGTGGTCAACGAACGACACCATCAGAAATAGACTGTGCGTGGAGAGGCTGACAGCTGGGTCCATGGCCGCACACAAGGAAATGCCTCCTTATTACGCGCAAAATAATGATTCCTCCACCTGACATCTAGGACCCACCGGAAGGGCCTCTGTATTTCACGAAAAAAATGTGCCCCCCGCTGACTTGTCGGACCCACCAGCTATCTTCGCATGCAAGGAAGTGCCTCCTTATTACGCACAAAAAAATGAATACTCCCCGTTCCAGCTGGAACCCAGCATAATGGGAGGCTGACTTGTGGGCCTACCAAGTTGACGGGGATGGAGGGCTTTGTCAACTTAGTCAATATGAACGATTCTAGCTCCTATTACCGTACGATGTTCATCCAACGGTTGTAGTGCTTCTTCAACCTCTGGTCTTCTTGCTCCAGCCGCCCAAACCAGCGCTGGTCGTTCCGCGTGCTCCTGCCTCCCGTGGCCGGCTGTGATGCCGCGGAGTCCTCACCGCCCCCTACTACTCCCACCGCTGGCCAGGCCATCCCTCTACTCACCCACACCCCCTGTTATTCTGCGGCGACAGCAGCCTCACACCGCAGCCGAACCAGTGAACCCTCGTACTCCTCTTTGCATGGGCATCCACTGCTGCGTCTTCCCCGGCTCCGAGTCGTCCCCTTCCTAGGCCTCACTGTCTTCCACCGCCGTGGTGCTCTCGGCGCGGCGTGGTCAACATGGTCAAGGAGCGACTTCCATCGGACATGGACTGTACATGGAGAGGCTGACAACTAGGTCCACGACCGCAGCGAGGAAGTGCCTCCTTATTACGCGGAAAATAATGATTCCTCCACCTGACGGCGGGGGCCCACCGGACGGGCCACCATATATCGTGAAAAAAAGTTCCCCCCTGACTGCTGGGACCCACCAGCTACATCTTTGCATGCAAGGAAGTGTGTCCGGGCAAAAAAAACGATTCATCCCCGTGACTGCTGGGACCCACCAGCTACATCTTCGCACGCAAGGAAGTGCGTCCGGGCAAAAGAAACCGATTTTCCCCCCTGACTGCTGGGACCCACCAGCTACATCTTCGGAGGCAAGGAAGTGCCTGACAGTCGGGACCCACCTGGTCGAAGCGTACGTAGCGTTGTCATTCTGGTCACGAACATGTACGTACATACTGGTCGATGTAGAGGCACACACGTGTCGTAGTAGAGGCGCGTAAGTGTCGTAGTAGAGGCGCGCACGTGTCGTAGTAGAGGCGCACATGTAGCATGTACACGTACGTACAGCGGCGAGGGTGCAAGAAAGAAAATACGGCCACGTATGTACATACGGGCAGGGTCTCGAAGACCTACTCGTGCATACATACACGGCTGGGTCGGAACGGAGAAACAGAGTAGTCGTCGTGTTCATGGGGAGGCAACGGAATGCGTCGTGTTCATCGGGAGGCAACAGAACGCGTGGGAGCTAACTGGCTTGGATGGAACAGGCGATGGAAACGAGGCCTCGTGTACCGCAGAACGGAGGAAACAGCCTTGTGTTCGATCGGCCACGTTCGGAACGGGGTCCTGTTGATCGGGAGGGGTGTGGTGTACCGCAAAACGGAGGAAACGAACCTCCTATGGTCGAAACGGGAGTCCTGTTGATCGGGAGGGGTGTGGCGTACCGCAAAACGGAGGAAACGGAGCTCCTACGGTTGAAACAGGGTCCTGTTGATCGGGAGGGGTGTGGTGTACCACAAAACAAACGAAATGGACTTGTGTTGGAGCGCTACGGTCGAAATGGGGGTCCTATTCATCGGGAGGGGTGTGGCGTACATCAAAACGGGACTCCACGGGATACTGTTCATCTCCACCGTCGACCTCCTCCAGCCTCCACGGGCTACCGTCGACCTCCTCCAGCCTCCACGGGCTCCTGTTCATCCAGCCTCCACCGCACGCTACTCCACCGGCTACTGTTCAACCACCCCTCCACGGGTACCCCTCCACCGTCTACTGTTCATCCATCCCTCCACCACACCACGGGGTCCTATTCAACCACCCCTCCATGGCCACCCCTCCACTGTCTACTGTTCATCCAGCCCTCCACACCACAGGGTCCTATTCATCCAGAGGCAACACAGCAACTCACTGTTCATCCACCCCCCCCCACAACACTCACTGTTCATCCAATCGGTCGGCTTCAGTTGGCAACAGTAGCGAAGGAATCGCTCCATCGGGTTCAATTAACTGCCATCGATCGATCGCTCGGGTTCAGTAACGCGTAGCCTGCAGTGCAATTCCTCGGGTTCAGTTAGAGCCCAATGCCTTGCTCGAGTTCAATTAGAGCCAATAGCTCGCACACACGCGCGTACGTGTACGAGAGAAACGCGCATCGCTCGGCCCCCAACCTCCCACTGTAACCGGCAACTCCCCAAAATTTTCCTCCCCCTCGCTTCTACCATGGTTTTTTCCGTCATGGACGGCCCAAAGAATGTCATGCAGCTGCGTTTCCGGCCCGCCCAGGACGAAAAGCCCATTTTCTGTCATGAATTTTTGTCATAGAAGTAGGATCCCACCACATCTATGATGATAATGGGTTTTGTCACAATTATCGTCATAGAAGTGTCATATGTATGATAGAATTTTTTTTCGTTCGACCTAAAATGTCCCGGATGTGTCTTTTTTTGTAGTGATTGGCTAAGTTACTAGACCAATAGCAAGTTTCTATGTGGGAGAGGCCACTGTAGCATATCATCCCTTACTTGGAATTCTATGCACTTATGATTGAAACTATTAGCAAGCATCTATAACTACTAAAGCTCACCAAGGTAAAAAACCCAACCATAGTATTAAGATATACTGGCCCCCCCTTCAATCTCGTATGAATCAATTTCGTAGGAAGAAGCATGCATCACTCTTGCCCTCCAATGCATAGGCCTATCAACATACAAATAACTATATGGTGTGATCCACAAGCGCGCTCATATGACGGGCACCAAAGGACAACAACATAACCACAAGAAAATTAAACCAATCATACCAATTCACCAATTACCCCAAAGGACAACAAAAATATACCCAAACATCATAGGATGGCAACACATCATTGGATAATAATATGAAGCATAAAGCACCATGTTCAAGTAGGGGGTACAATGGTTTGCGGGAGAGATGACCACTGAATATACATGAGGGAAGGTGATGGAGGTGTTGATGAAGATGATGGAGTTGTTGGACTAGATTGTCGTCACATGATGATTACCCCGGCGGTGTTCCGGCGCCACCGGGAGAAAGGGGGAGAGATCCCCCCTCCTTCTTCTTCTTCCTTGGCCTTCCCCACAGATGGGAGGAGGGTTTCCCATCTAGTCCTTGTCCTCCATGGCCCCCGGAGGGCAGGATCACTTCCGAGATTGGATCTCTCTCTGTTCTCTTCTGCTTCGCGTTCCTGTTTTCTGGCCCTTCATCATTTCTTAAATTCCCGGAGATCCATAACTCCAATTGGGCTGAAATTTTGAGGGGATTTTTACTCGGAAATTATCTTTCTTGTGGTGGAAGAAGGGCCCCAACCGCCTTATAGAGGATACACAAGCCTCCTTAGTGTGCCTAGGGTAGGGGGCACGCCGTCTGAGCTTGTGGTCCCCTCAAGCATCGTATTGTGTTGATTCTTTTTCCCAAAAATCACATAGATTCCAAAATAAAAATCCATAAATTTTTATCGCGTTTGGACTTCGTTTGATATGGATTTTTTTGTGAAACAAAAAACATGCAACAAGTAGGAACTGGCACTCAGCAATGGATCAATATGTTAGTCCAAGAGAATCATATAAATTGTTGCCAAAAATATGTGAAAGTTGTAAAATAATAGCATGAAACAATAAAAAATTATAGATACGATGGAGACATATCAGCATCCCCAAGCTTAATTCCTACTCGTGCTCGGTTAGGTAAATTATAAAAGATAATTTTTGACGTGGAATGTTACCTAGCATAATCTTGATCATACAATCTAATCATGGCATGAATATTTGGATACAAGTGATTCAAGGCAATAATCTATAATTTGATATAAAGACATTAATACTCAGGCATACCAACAAACAATCATGTCTTTCAAATTAAAAACGCTAAAGAATGCTATTCCTACAAAATCATAATCTTGTCATGCTTGGTCTTCCTAACACAAACTATTAATCATGAAGTACCCCGATGACAAGCCAGACAATTGGTTCAATACTTCTTTACGCGCTTCAGCTTCTTCAACCCCACGCAATACATGAGCACGATCCATGGACATAGCACTATGAATGGAATAGAAAGAGGTGATAGAGATCAATAGGGGGAAGTCAAAAAGGAAGATAGTCTCACATCGATGCGGCTAATCAATGGGCTATGGAGATGCCCATCAATTGATATCAATAAATAGGGATTGCCATGCAACAGATGCACTAAGAGCTATAAGTGTATGAAAGCTCAACTGAAACTAAGTGGGTGTGCATCCAACTTGCTTGCTCATGAAGACCTCGAGCATTTGAGGAAGCCCATCATCAGAATATACAAGCCAAGTTCTATAATGAAAAATTCCCGCTAGTATATGAAAGTGACAACTCAGGAGACTCTATATGAAGAACAGTGTGCTACTCTGAAGCACAGGTATGGTAAAAGGATAGTAACATTGCTCCTTCTCTCTTTTTCTCTCATTTTGTTCTTCTTTTTTCTCTCTTTTTTCTCTTTTTGCTGGGCTCTTTTTGGACTTTTTTGAATTTTCGTATGGAGTCTCATACCAACTTGTGTGGGAAATCATGGCCTCCATCATCCTTTCCTCACTGATACAATGCTTTAATAATGATGACCATCACACTTTTATTTACTAACAACTCAATAAAAACTATACACGATGACTCTATATGAATGCCTTTGGTAGTGTACCAGGATGTGCAATGATCTCGCATAACATGTATAACAATGATGAACGGTGGCTGATCCACAACCACTATGTCAGCTATATGATCATTCAAAGCAATATGACAATGAATAGAAGGTGGAAAGTCGCATGGCAATATATCTCGGAATGGCTATGGAAATGCCATAATAGGTAGGTATGGTGTCTGTTTGGAGGAAGATATATGGAGGCTTATGTGTGATAGAGCGTATCATATCATGGAGTTTGGATGCACCGGCAAAGTTTGCACCAATTCTCGAGGTGAGAAAGGGCAATGCATGATACCGAAGAGGCTAGCAAATGGCAGAAAGGTAAGAGTGCGTATAATCCATGGACTCACATTAGTGATAAAGAACTCACATATTTATTGTAAGTTTATTAGCCCTCGAAGCAAAAGTACTACTACGCATGCCCCTAGGAGGGTAGATTGGTAGGAGAAGATCCTCGCTCGTCCCCGACCGCCACTCATAAGGAAGCCACTCAATAATAAATCATGCTCCAACAACATAGCATAACTAGAGACCATACATGCATGCTTCGAGAATCACAAACCTTAACACCAATATTTTGACTAAACCACAAGCAATCACTAGTTCATCCCATATATCACCATCTTAATATCGCAAAACTATTGCAAGGAATCAAACATATCATATTCAGTGATCTACAAGTTTTATGTAGGATTTTATGACTAACCATGTGAATGACCTATTCATGTTGACTCTCTAAATAAATATAAGTGAAGCATGAGAGTTTAATTCTTTCTTAAAAATACAATTCTCTAATAAATATAAGTGAATCAAAAGAGCATCCTACAAATAACGGTTTTCATATGTAGAGAAACGAGCATCCAAACTTCAAATGATATAAGTGAAGCACATGAAGCATTCTATAAAGCCATACTCAAAAGATATAAGTGAAGTGCAAAGAGCATTCTATAAATCAACCAAGGACTATCCCATACCAGCATGGTGCATTTTTAAAAGAAAAATAAAAATCACACGACGCTCCAAATTTTTTGCATATCATGTGAACAAAACAGAAATCGAGACATACCGATAATTGTCGAAGAAGAAAGATGGGATGCCTTCTAGGGCATCCCCAATCTTAGACGCTTGAGTCACCTTGACTATTTACTTGGGGTGACTTGAGCATCCCCAAGCTTGAACTCTTGCCTCTCCTTATTCCTCTCATATCAATACCTCCTTGATCTTCGAACACTTCATCCACACAAAACTTAACCGAACTTTTTATTAGAGGGGTTAGTACATATGACATCAACTCCCATCATGTCCTCCTATAACATTATTGTATAATTTTAATAAAACATTACCCACTATATTCTATCACAATTCTATGACTCCTAAGTCAATGGGGCTCAACAAGATTTCAAACATAAGCAAATAAAGAAACTATAACAACAATATGTGAAAAACAGGACAATTTATAAAGATGTAGATGGTACATATACTTATGTAACTCAAACAATTCGGAAAAAATATAATTTTTTTTGCATATCAATACTATTTCAAAATTTCATAAACTTTTGACGTTCCAGTAAAAAAATTGAAAAATCATGCACTATAGCCAAAGTTTCTATTTTTGCACTGCACATACCAAACAAGCAATTTAAACATCCTAACGGTAAATCTTGACACGTTATTTTTATAATAAAATGGATTTGTACAAGGGGATAATTATTTTTATGAGAAACTTCCATGAAATATTCTACATTGTTTCCATGAGCATGAACACAAGTGTTCAAGATCGACCCTCACTTCTCCAATGCATAACTTTCCAATTGCTTCTCTGTTTGAAAATGTTTTTAGGTTCCCCTCTATATTTTTTGTTTTTAAACTTTTTAAACGTACACAACAGAAAACAATGACTCTCTAAAACTTCTAGGTTGTCTCCCAGGCAGCGCTTTTGTTAAAGCCATTAAGCTAGGCATAAAGTGCTCAAGTAATTGGTCCACCCGGATCCCAAGGTATATCATAGCCAATTTTAATTAAAAATGATTTATAATTTAGTAGTAAGCACAAAGCAACATATATCATACAATGACGAAGTTTAACTCTCTTCCTATGAATCAACATGTCATAAAAGAACAATTCATGCACATCAAGTAAAGGCCAATGCAGAGTATAAATAGTTTCTTACAATTTTATCGTACTATAAACATAAAGAGGTGGAGATGTAGTTCCTCTCTCATAATAATTGCAAGTAGGAGCATCAAGCACATGCATACTATATTCATCAAAATCATCATATGTAATAGTAAAATGCAACCCATCATATAATCCTTAGTAACCACAAACTTCTTCAATATAGTGTAGTTGGGAGGATTCAAAAAGATAATAGGACTATGATGTGTGGCTGAAATAGCAACAATTTAATTCTTAACATAAGGAACTATAGCAAGTTCATCTCCATAGGCATAATTCAAATTGGCTTCATGGCCATAAGCATAGCAAGCATCAATTTCATCAAAAGAGATATTTCAAACGAATCCAAGGGATCATAGCAATTATCATAGTATTCATCCTTCGATAAGTACGAAGGGAAATTAGACAATGTGTGAGTTCAAGAGTTACTTTCATTAGAAGGTGGGCACATGTACCTAATCCACTCTTCCTCCTTTTGTTCTTCGCTCTCCTCGCCATCTTTTTCATCTAATGAGCTCATAGTTTCAATAATTTCTTCTTCCATAGATTCCTGCAAAATATTAGTCTCTTCCTGGACAGTGGAGACTTTATCAATAAATTCATCAATATGGGCAATGTATTTATAATTGTCATAGCAATATTTAAGTATAGCAAAATTTTCAGGTCTGTAAAGAGCATCATCACAATCTTTATACTCTTCAAACGAAGATTAAATTTCATAAGCACCCTTAAAAGCAACAAATTCTTCTTTTTGTTCCACATCATAGTAATCATATATGATATTAGCATAAGAAGCTAAGGTATCATTATCATTAAATTCACATTGAAAGGGGAGTGTGGAGCCTCCATCTTAGAGCAACAAGTACAATCATATCGTAAGCATAAATTCCAAAAATGCAATTCAACACTTTAATTTGATCCCATAAATGTTTCACTTTTTGAGACAAGCGATAATCCCTAAAGTGTTCCTAGTGATCCAAAGTATCTCCCATTATCATGTTGAATGGAGATTTATCAGGATTATTAAAGTAGTAATTAATGTTTTCCACATAACCAACATCAAGGGTTTTAGGAGGTTCCCCATCTCCATGCGTAGCAAGTACAACTATTTTTTTGGTATTTTGTGTTCCATATCCATAACTAAAGATAGAGAACAACTTAGAAAAATAAATAAAAACTACTTAGTGATAAAAATATACTTAGTGATAAAGCAAACAAGCACACACGAGAATATTCACCCCACGCCATTGCTCCCCGGCAACGGCGCCAGAAAAAGGTCTTAATAACCCACAAGTATAGGGGATCAATTGTATCCCTTTCTTGATAAGTAAGAGTGTCGAACCCAACGAGGAGCAACAACGGGGAGCTAATTGTATCCCTTTCTCTCTAGTTTTATCACCACTAATACAACTCTACGCACACCAACATTTGCTTTACCTAGAAACAAGTAATAAAACTAGAAGAATTTTGTAGGTTTAAAGGGATAAGTTTGCAAGATAATAAGGAACATAAAAATAGAAGTTAGGTGATGTTCTAATAAAAAGTAAAAGTAAATTTGCGGAATTCTCCCTAAGAAATTGGCTAAGTTACTAGACCTGTAGCAAGCTTTTATGTATGAGAGGCCACTGCTAGCATGTCATCCCTCACTTGGAATTCTATAAACTAATGATTGGAACTATTATCAAGCATAAGCAACTACTAAAGCTCATTAAGGTAAAACCCAACCATATAATTAAGATACATTGGTCACCCTTCAATCCTGTATGAATCGATTTCTATGGTAGGAAGAAGCTTCTGTCACTCTTGCCCTCCAAAGCATAGTTCTATCAACATACAACTAACCCTATGGTGTGATCCACACACGCACTCATATGATGGGCACCAAAGTACAACAACATAACCACAAGAAAATTAAATCAACTATAGCAAATTCACCATTTACCACAAAGGACAACAAAAATCTACTCAAACATCATAGGAGGGCAACACATCATTGGATAACAATATGAAGCATAAAGCACCATGTTCAAACATGGGGTACAAAGGGTTGTGGGAGAGTGTACCACATAATATAGATGAGGGAAGGTGATGGAAGTGTTGATGAAGATGATGGAGTTGTTGGACTAGATCGCCTTCACATGATGATTGCCCCGGAAGTGTTTCGATGCCACCGGGAGATAGGGGGAGAGATCCCCCACCTTATTATTCTTCCTTGGCCTCCCCTAGATGCGAGGAGGGTTTCCCCTCTGGTCCTTGGCCTCCATGGCTCCCGAAGGATAGGAGCCCCTCTGAGATTGGATCTCTCTCTTTGTTCTCTTATTTTCATGTTCCTGTTTTCTGGTCCTTCACGGATTCTTAAATTTCATGGAGATTCATAACTCCGATTGGGCAAAGTTTTTGAGGGGATTTTTATCCGAAAATTATCTTTCTTGTGGCAGAAGAAGGGCCCCAACCGCCATACGGAGGAGCCAGAAGCCTCCCCCACACACCCAGGGTAGGGGGCGTCGTCTGAGCTTCTAGGCCTCTCGAGCATCGTCTCGCATTGATTCATTTTACCAAAAATCACATATATATTCCAAAAAAAAGATCTATAAATTTTTATCACGTTTGGACTTTGTTTGATATGGATTTTCTACGAAATGAAAAACATAGAAGTAGAACAAACATGAACTAACACTAGGAACTGGATCAATATGTTAGTCTAAGAAATTCATATAAATTCTTTCAAAAAATATGTGAAATTTGTAAAATAATGGCATGAAACAATCTAAAATTAAAGGTACGGCGAAGACGTATTAATGATCATATTTCATTTTCTCCATCATAGATTTTTCTTTCAGCTTACTCAGTAATTTCTTAACGTCATGTCTATCACTTACAAGCAAGAAATTCCCAAGCTATCTCCCCACCTATAACATAACTATTAGGTATTTCAACTCTAGTAGGAGTGCTAGGCAATATAGGTGAATCATATTTTTTATTAGTTTCGAGTTCTTTAGCTTTGGCAAGTTGTTCATCAAGAAATTCACCTAGTGGCACAGTATTATCAGGTTGAGTACTAGCATCATCACAAGTTTCATTTAAAACAGAAGTCGTATCATCAATTACTTGCGACATATCAGAATGAATAGTAGGTGATGGTGTCTTAACCGTACTCAAAATAGAAGGTGAATCAAGTGCAGAGCTAGATGACACTTCCTTACCTCCCCTCATCTTAGAGCGTACAATCTTATTCTTAGCATCTTTCAGATTCTTCATAGTGTAAAACCCCAAGTGAACTAAATAAATAGAGTTATGCTCGTGGGCAAGGGCACCAGAAAAAGGTCTTGATAACCTCCAAGTATAGGGGATTGCAATAGTCTTCGAGGGTACTATTTCACCCAAATTTATTGATTCGACACAAGGGGAGCCACCGAATATTTGTGAGTCTTAGCAGTTGAGTTGTCAATTCACCACACCTAGGAAATTATAGTTCTGCAATAAAGTGCTTAGTAGCACAGTAGCATGATAGTTTTGATAGTTGCGGTAATAGTAGCAATAGTAATAGGTACAACAACAGTAGTAACTTAGCAAATATCAACATGAGAAAAGCGTAGGCATTGGACCAGCGATGGATATTTGTATTGGATGACATTAATCACATAACAGTCACAACCTAGAGTGACACACACTAGCTCCAATTCATTAATGTAATGTAGGCATGTATTCCGTATATAGTCATATGTGCTTATAATAATAACTTGCATGAAATTTTTTGTCCTACCCTCCCATGGCAACGTGGTCCATAAGGAAATCTAAGGCATACACTACAGGAATCAGCTACTTTGCCGTCTGCCACGGCAGACGGCAAAGGCCTGAAAGGAGGACGGCAAAGGTCTTTGCCGTCCGCCGCGGACGGCAAAAGGCTCCGGCAATGTAAGGTCCGGCAAACAGCTACTTTGTCGTCCGCTTTACGCGGCTGACGGCAAAGGGGCCTTTGCCATCAGCAGCAGACGGCAAAGAAAGCAGACAGCAAATATTCCGCTGTTAGTACGTTAGGTGTCTAACGGCAAGCCTTTGCCGTCCGCCGCCGACGGCAAAATTATTTACTCTTTTCCATCTGCCACTGTAGGTAAACTAACCAAATGGGTCAGCTGCCAGGAAGCACAGTTGGCTGCCACGTGGCTTCTTTGCCATCAGTGGCTGACGGCAAAGAGCCCAATGCCGTCGGTGGTAGACGACAAAGAGCATGTATATTGGCTCTTTTTTGCTATTTTTTCAATCCAACAATTTTCACAGCAAATATATATGACATATATAGATATAGTTCACATGGCTATTTAACAGCACACATATCACATATGCAACACATAATTAAGTTTCATCCATTCATACATAAGCAAGTTCCATCAAGTTCCATCCATACACATTGTTCCATCATAGCAAGTTCCATCAAGATCCATCCATATACATATTACAATGCAAAGTTTCATCAAGATAGCAAGTTCCATCATAGAAAGCTAGATACAATGCAAAGTTTCATCAAAGAAAAAAAAAGCACTCCATCATAGCAAGCTAGCTTCCATGAAGTGAATGAAATCTGCAAAATGGCAAATAAGAAAGTTAGAAATAGGTGACTAGAAGAAGAAGACTAGAACAAGAAGTATATGTCATTTATGAGCTAACTTAGTTGAAACGGGTCGTTTATGAGCTAACTTAGTTGAAATGGGTCGTTTATGAGCTAATTTTTCTAAGGTGAAATGGGTCGTTTTTGAGCTAAGTTGAAATGGATCGTTTTTAGCTAACTTAGGTGAAATGGATCATTTATGAGCTAACTTAGTTGAAATGGGTCGTTTATGAGCTAAGTAAGGTGAAATGGATCGTTTTTAGCTAACTAAGGTGAAATGGATCGTTTTTGAGCTAACTAAGGTGAAATGGATCGTTTTTTAGCTAACTTAGGTGAAATGGATCATTTATGAGCTAACTTAGTTGAAATGGGTCGTTTATGATGTAACTAAGGTGAAATGGATTGTTTTTGAGCTAACTAAGGTGAAATGGATCGTTTTTTAGCTAACTTAGGTGAAATGGATCATTTAAGAGCTAATTTAGGTGAAATGGATCGTTTTTAGCTAACTTAGGTGAAATGGATCGTTTATGAGCTAACTTAGTTGAAATGGATCGTTTATGAGATAACTTAGTAAAAAGCATCATTTTAGAGCTAACCTAGGTGTGATGTGTCAATTTGGAGCTAACCTAAGTAAGATGGGTCATTTTGGAGCTAACCTAGGTGAAATGGGTCATTTTAAAGCTAACGTAGGTAAAATGGATCATTTAGGAGCTAATCTAGGTAAAAGGGGTCATTTTAGAGCTAACCTGGATAATTTATAAGCTAACTAAGGTAAAAATGGGTCATTTTAGAGCTAACTTAGGTAAAATGGATCGTTTATGAGCTAACTAAGCTAATTATGCAATTTTTGACATAAGTAAGCTAAGTACAAATCGTTTTAGAGCTAACTTAGCTAAAATGGATGGTTTTGGAGGTGACATAAGTAAGCTAAGTACAAATCGTTTTAGAGCTAAGCTTATTAAGTCATTTTGGAGGAAAGGAAGCTAACTCTAGGTCATTATGGTAAGCATATTGGAGGAAATAAAGCTAAGTCTAGGTATTTATGCATTTGTTAAGCAAAACACTAGAGACACTTACCGTGATCATGGAGGTGTAGTAGCGGGGTGGCTCGTGCCGGTAGCTGGAGAAGGATCGTGCGATGATTCTCTGGAGTTACGCTGCACCAAAGATCATTTCCAATGTCTCGTTAGCATGATGACACTCAAATGTTAAGACTAGCAAGTAATGCCATTAAAAATAAACTCACCGTGGTCCCAGGAGCAATCACTGGCATCGGCGGAGCGGTCTGACCAGACTTCTCGCACACAGACTGCACATTTGGTTTTGATGACTCAATCATACTAGTTAGTAATGAGACAAACACTACATGAATGATTTGGCTAATGTGTAGAAAAAACTTACCACAAGGAGCTCGTACATGGCCCTTGCCTGCATGTCATTCCGTGCCCTCTCCTCCTCCAACATCTTTGTCGTCCTCTCCTCCAACTCCCGCTGCCTCTCTGCCGCCTCCGCCAGAAGTTTCTCCGTTCTATCTCTCTCACTCAGTATAGCAGCCTGCAACACCACTCCTTGTTACCATTTGTAATCATTGATGTAAGCGCACACAATGTAATGGAGAAAGATAGCTGAGTACATATAACTAACCTTGAAGGCGAATTGGACTGGCCGTTCATGAGGCCTTATCTCAGGAGTGGAGCTCGACTGACGCGCCTTGATCTCCGGGAGAGTGCTAGGACAATGGATAAGTCCATCTCCCATGGCTATGGAGCCATGGGACCTCCCACCACCACATATCATCAGCAACTCTGTGTCAATGGGACCTTGGCTCGGGTTAAAGTCCTCCCCTTTCCTTGCCTTTCCCTCATCTCTATATCTCACGAGCTTGTCGTGGGAGGAGATGTTGGTGAAGTTTTTTGGATCATCAAGGTCAGATGCAGAGAATGCCTTGACTTTCTTGTAAGAGCTAGTGTGGGCCATGGCATACAGGTCGTACACCTCCGGCACCTTATCCGCCTTATTGTAGCGTGTCTGAAAGAGAGAAACAAAGTAAATTAGTAATTAAAGGGCTGAAGCTAGCATGACAAACGAATTGCATGAATCATGAAGCAAACCACATACCCAGTTCCGCCCGTACTGATATAAGTTGGAGCTGCCTTGATGGTGTGGCACACCTTCCATTTGGGCACGTTTGTCCTTGCCCTTGTTGTGGAGGGCTAGCCATTCTTTTGAGCACCACTCATTGACCAACACCTCCCAACAATTCATCCGATCCGCACACCATGTCGGAGGGGCCTAAGTTAGGTAATAGAAACTTGAGCGCTACGGCTATCAATTACTAAATGAAGGAAGTAAAGTACAAGGCCTTAAGAATTACCTTCATGTACTCCTCCTTACTCAAGAACTTATCGCGGCACGCCGGCTTGGTCTTCTTGATACCACGCGAGGCGTAGTAGTCTCGAACAGCCTGCACCCAAGCCTCGTGCCGTAAGTTCTGTAGTAGGCGCTTGCAGACGTTATCGATAACATTTGCCGCCTCCTCCTCGTATCCCTCCTCACACCTGTAGAATATCTGCAATCAAATGAGACAATATTGATTAGTACAATTAATAACTAGCTAGTTGAAGATTTTTAATTGTGTAAAGGAGAAATTACCCAAAACTTTCTAATCACCACGTCTGCCCTCGTCTTGCACAAGACACCGTCGATAGTCTCACCAGGCAGGGCCGAGGCAGCCAAGTAGTGCTCCCAACTCAATCCAAGCTCTGGAAGTCGACCCTTACCAGGTCCGGGAAGTTTTGCCGACAAAGAACTCCAAGGACGGAGTTGGGCCGGCGGACACTATGATGGTGGTCCCAACCCCTGCAGCATGACAAGGCCAACACATTATATATTTGAAGAAACGTGAATGCAGAAGGGTACAAAAAGATTAAATGCACTTACCTCTCCCCATCAGGGAAAATCAACCACCTCTGCTCGTGGGTCGCCGGCACGTCCGGGAGCCGTGTACAACCACGCTGGTAGACGGTGCCCCCCTCCTCAAAATCAGGCGTGTCCCCGCCATCATCAGCATGGCCACTCGGCCCCTCAGGCTGATCCAGCCAGGTACCCCATCCAGACGTGTGTTCCTCCGGGGTCTCGTGGGACGAACTCTCGTGGCCCGAAGGCCCGTCAACCTGAGGCTCGTGGGCCGAAGGCCCGTGGATCAAAGGCTCGTGGACCGGAGTCCGTGTAGCCTCCTCCTCGGACGAGTCCACCCTAGCAGTCACGTGCTCGAGTGAAATAGCTGGGGGTGGCGGCGAGGAAGGCGCCCTGGTAGTCACCCTACCTCCTCTCCCGCGACCACGTGCTCCAGCTCCTCTCTTCCTCTTACCTCGTCCCCTGCTCGGCACCGCGGTCGATGAAGAAGGGCCCGGCGGTGTCGCCATACTGTCCAGCAACGCTCGACGGAGAGGTGCGTGTGGAATAGGAGACCTCGCACCACGCACCGACGAAGAAGGGTCCTCCGAGCGCTCCCGACTAGTGCCCACCATCTTTCAACACCTGCCATGACAAAGAATAAACAAAATTAGTACAACATAAAAAAATACCGACATGAATAATAATATGTATATCACTTAAGTGTATCATCATCAAGTACAACATACAAAAATACCGGCGGTGTCGGGGTCGGGGTGTCGGGGCAGGGGGTCAGGGGGTCGGGGTGTCGGGGTCAGGGGGTTAGGGGGTCGGGGTGTCGTGTCGGGGTCGAGGTGTCGTGTCGGGGTCGGGGTGTCGTGTCGGGATCGAGGGGTTCGGGTGTCAGGGTTTCTGGGTGTCGTGTCGGGGTCGGGGTGCTGTTTCTTTTTGTTTCTTCTTTTCTTCTTCTTCTACTTCTTCTGCTTCTTTTATTCTTCTTCTTTTTTCATCTTATCATCAAGTACAACATACAAAAATACCGGCGGTGTCGGGGTCGGGGTGTCGGGGTCAGGGGGTCAGGGGGTCGGGGTGTCGTGTCGGGGTCGGGGTGTCGTGTTGGGGTCGGGGGGTCAGGTGTCGGGGTGTCGTGTCGGGGTCGTGGTGTTGTTTCTTTTCGTTTCTTATTTTCTTCTTCTTCTACTTCTACTTATTTTCTTCTTCTTCTTTTTCATCTTATCATCAAGTACAACATACAAAAATACCGGCGGTGTCGGGGTCAGGGGGTCAGGGGGTCGGGGTGTCGTGTCAGGGTCGGGGGGTCGGGTGTCGGGGTGTCTGGGTGACGTGTCGGGGTCGGGGTGCTGTTTCTTTTCGTTTCTTCTTTTCTTCTTCTTCTACTTCTTCTACTTATTTTCTTCTTCTTCTTTTTTCATCTTATCATCAAGTACAACATACAAAACTACTGGCGGTGTCGGGGTCAGGGTGTCGGGTCAGGGGGTCAGGGGGTCGGGGTGTCGTGTCGGGGTCGGGGTGTCGTGTCGGAGTCGGGGGGTCGGGTGTCGGGGTGTCTGGGTGTCGTGTCGGGGTCGGGGTGCTGTTTCTTTTCGTTTCTTCTTTTCTTCTTCTTCTACTTCTTTTCTTCTTCTTCTTCTTTCATCTTTTTTCTACTTCTTTTCTTTTCTTCCTTTCTTCCTTTTCTACTTCTTTTCTTTTTTTCGTTTTTCATCTTTTTTCTACTTCTAATTCTTTTCTTACACTAACACTAACACAACCTAGCACTAACAATTAAACAGCAAAAAAAATGAAAAAACCAAAAAAAGAAGTAGTCCCTCACCGGAGCAATGGGACGGTCGGGGTGTTGTTTCTTTTCGTTTCTTCTTTTCTTCTTCTTCTACTTCTTCTACTTTATTTCTTCTTCTCCTTCTTTTTTCATCTATTTTCTACTTCTTTTCTTTTCTTCATTTCTTCTTCTTCTACTTTTTTTTTCTTTTTTCATCTTTTTTCTACTTCTTTTCTTTTCTTCTTGTTCTACTTCTTCTACTTCTTCTACTTCTTATAATTGTTTTCTAACACTAACACTAACACAATCTAGCACTAACAATTAGACAGCAAAAAAATGAAAAAACAGAAGAAAAAAAATAGTCCCTCACTGGAGCAGTGGGACGATCGGCGGGGGCGTGGCCCTAGGGGGTAGGGGCACCGGGCGCCGGGGGCGGCGCCGGGCGACGGGTGGCGCGGCGACGGGGCGTCGGCGGGTGGGGTGGGGGCGGAGGGGCGGTGGGGCGACGGGGCAAGCGGGGGCGGCGCTGGGCGGCGGGTGGCGGAGGAGTGGTGGGGCGACGGGGCGTCGACGGGCGGGCTTGGGGCGGAGGGGTGGTGGGGCGACGGGCCAAGCGGGTGCGGGGGCGGGGGTGACGTCGGGCGGCGGGGTAGGGCGGCGGCGGGGGGCGGGGGCGGTGCCGGGCAGCGGGGGCGGCGGTGGGTGGGGATAGCTGGGCATCGGGGAGGAGAGAGTGAGAGAACAGAGAGTAACGGGCAGGGGGGGTGGCGGCCGTTAGTTACCCTGTTCTTTGCCATCCGCCGATTCTTTGTCGTCCACCTTTATCTCTCTTTGCCATCTGCTAGCGGATGGCAAAGAGGTGGTCCATTAAGTTTTTTCTAAACATGCGGGGGGTGGGGGCCACCACTCTCTTTGCCGTCAGCCAGCTGACGGCAAAGAATCGGCCGATGGCAAAGAGCTTCTTTGTTGACCGCCGATTCTTTACCGTCTTCTTTTCGGTAGCTGATGGCAAAGAGCTTCTTTGTCGTCCGCTAGCGAACGGCAAAGAGCTCGCAGAGAGCAAAGTAGCTGATTCCAGTAGTGATATTAAGGCCTTCTTTTAATAGAGAACTGGAACAAAGCATTAACACAAGGTGAATACATGAACTCCTCATACTGGAAAGAATCGCAATTATTGTCACCTTGGGGTATGCGGATCATAACACGTAATAGGTGCATACAACTTGCAAGAGAGGATCAAGAACTCAAATATATTCATGAAAACATAAAGGGTTCAGATCTGAAATCATGGTGGATACTAGGGATCAAGCCCTAACAAATTGACTTGATTACATGACAAATCTCATCCAACCCATCACCATCCAGCAAGCAAACGAAGGAATTACTCACCCTGGTGGTGAGCATCATGGATTTCTTGATGGAGGATGGTTGATCATGACGACGGTGTTGAGTTCCCATCTTCGGAGCCCCAAACAGACTCCAGATCAGCTCTCCAATGAAGAACAAGAGGTGGTGGCGGCTCCGTATCATAAAACGCGATGAAACTTCCTCTCTGATTTTTCTCTCCACGAGACGGTACTTACGGAGTGGGACTTAGGGCAAATGGAGGCTCTAGGGGCCCAAAAGCTCACATGGCGCGCCCCTGAGCTTATGGCTCCTGGGTGGCCCCCCTCCGGTAGTTCTCTTCGTCAATATTTTTACATATTCTGGATATATTCTCCGGTAATTTTCAGCTATCTGAGAACTTTTATTTCTACACAAAAATAACACCATGGAAATTTTGCTGAAAACAGCGTGAGGTCAGGTTAGTTCCATTCAAATCATGCTAAGTAGAGTCCAAAACAAGAGCAAAAGTGTCTGGAAAAGTAGATACATTTGGGACGTATTAGCCCACCACACCTTTATAAACTTCCCCGGAGAAGACCACAACAAGGAAGCTTATGAAAGGACTACAACCGTATAGGAGTCCCCAACAACTCCGAGAGTAATAAGACCCACCTAGGGTCAAGGAGGGTTCAATTTTGCTTTGGTGAAACAGTAGATTGGGGTCTCCTCTTGCTTCCCTAAAATATCAACAAGTTTGGATGGATAGCGCAGGAGATCTCCAAGAAATTTGAGCTTGTATTAATGGAGGAGAGAGAATGGAGTCGTCCTCTTCTTCGTGGAGAAGAAGGGGGATTTATATAGCAGCCCCAGAAAATCCAACTACTATTCACCGATTTTGCATGACCCGGAAGTTTCCGACCACCGAGGTTCCGGGAAACTTCCGAGCAGGTTACTGAATGTAAAGTGGAATGTACAAGTGCAACTCATACAAGCCCAGGTGCTTCCGGTGCGACTTTGGAGGTTTTGTGCCACTCCCGGGTTAAGTTTCAAGTTAAACCGAAATATGCAAGGTGCAACTCTCTAGAAAACTCAAAAGTTCTAGGCAGGTTCCGAGATTTCCATAGAGTTGCAACACTTCGGACGCCCCGGAGTTGTCTGGACGCGGCCTGAAGGCTACGACTTTGAAAGTTTCGGCCTATGCAGAACAGAGCCCATAGCAAGGATTTGAAAGGGGCATTCTCTCCTAATTTGGGTGAAATTTTATGGGTGCATAGATGTGTCTACATGATTCATACCACACCTTCAAGATGCTTCTATTTGAAAAGTACGACTTTCCTAATGACTAAAATAAATTATAAAAGCCACCAAGATACCCTCTCTTTATCTTTTGAAATGGGGGTCTTCCAACCATCCGTGCTTCTGTTTAATATGCCATGACACTATGTTTAGACTCAGTCACCGGGTTAGAACACTAATCGTATCATTACTAACACCAACAAAACTTGTTTGACGAACTAGGAGCATGAACGAATTAACTGAGTTTCCTAGATCTTCTATATATAGAAGGGTCCCGCTGCTCCCGAGGCGATTTCCGCCACCACCCCAACCTCCTCCTCCTCCTCTGCTCCCCTCCCCTTCACCGTCACTGCCGGCGGCCTCCGGCCGGCCCACGGCGATGGCGAGGCACCTCTGGCACCTCTCTCTCTTCTCCTGCCCTGTTCCCCCGCCTAGCCCTCGTCTTCTTCTCTGGGAAGCTGAATGATCATGGATGTCGCCAAGAGGGGGGGGGGGGTGAATAGGCGCTTTAAAATAACTACATATTAGGCTTGAACAAATGTGGAATAAAACTAGAACAACTAGGCTCACCTATGTGCACCACCAACTTTTTCTAAGCATGATAAACAACTAAGTGATAGCAAAATATATAACATGAAACATTATGGCTATCACAAAGTAAACTGCATAAGTAAAGAGCTCGGGTAGGAGATAATTGAGGCACACAGACATGGCGATCTATCCCGAAGTTCACACCCTGGCGGATGCTAATATCTGTATAAAGCATGTGGAGGCACAATCCTGTCCAAAAATGCTACTAGGGCCACCATAATCTCCTCACGCCCTCGCACAATGCAAGATGCCATGATTCCACCAAGGGACCCTTGAGGGTGGTCACCAAACCCTTAGAAATGGAAACACTTGGGGGAGGTCACCGGAACCCGTACAAATTCCTCGAGGTAATCTCCACAACCTAATTGGAGACCACGACGTCTTCTAGGAGCTTTACACCATAACGATTGAGCTCCATGGCACCACCAACCGTCTAGGGCGCCCAAGCACCCAAGAGACAGAAGCTCTAGGTGCCCAAACACCCAAGAGTAATAAGCTTCTCAACTTTTCACTTCCATGCATCTTGATAACCCACAAGTATAGGGGATTGCACCGTTTTTGAGGGTAGAGTATTCAACCTTATTGATTCGACACAAGGGGAGCCAAATAATATTTGTAATTATTAGCAGTTGAGTTGTCAATTCAACCACACCCGGAGAACTAAATATCTACAACAAGGTGATCAGTAGCACAATAGTATGGTAATTTTGATAATAGTAGTAACGATAGCGATAGTAATAACAGTGACACTAACATTAGTAATTTGGGAGCACTTGTGGCAACAACAGGAACAATAGTAACTTTAGCAAAGACCAATATGTGAAAAGCTCGTAGGCATTGGATCGGCGATGGATAATTATGTTGGATGGCATTCATCATACAACAGTTATAACCTAGGGCGACACAAAACTAGCTCCAATTCATCAATGTAATGTAGGCATGTATTCCATATATAGTCATACGTGCTTATGGAAAAGAACTTGCATGACATGTTTTGTCCTATCATCCTGTGGTAGCGAGGTCCATAAGGAAACTAAGGGATATTAAGTCCTGCTTTTAATAGAGAACTGAAACAAAGGATTAATACATAGTGAATACATGAACTCCTCAAATTACGGTTATCATCGGAAAGAATACCAATTACTGTCACCTTGGGGTATGCGGATCATAACACATAATAGGTGCATATAACTTGCATGGTAGGATCAAGAACACAAATATATTGGTGAAAACATAAATGGTCCAGATCTTAAATCATGGCACTCAGGCCCTAGTGGCAAGAATTAAGAATGGCAACATCAATTATAGAACATAGTGGATACTAGGGATCAAGCCCTAGCAAAACTAACTCGATTACATGATAAATCTCATGCAACCCATCATTGTCCAGAAAGCCTACGAAGGGATTACTCACTCCCGATAGTGAGCATCATGAAATTGGTGATGAAGGATGGTGGATGATGACGATGGCGACGAATCCCCCTCTCCTAAGCCCAGAACAGACTCCAGATTTGGCTTCCTGATGAAGAACAGGAGGTGGCGGCGGCTCCATATCGTAAATCACGATGAGACTTTCTCTCCTATTTTTTCTCGGCAAATAGGTATTTATAGTATCCATATTAGGGTCAGCGGAGCCTCATGGGCTCCACTACCCACCAAGGCACGCCATAGGGGGTGGCGCACCCTGGTGTCCTGTAGGACATAGGGGCCCTTTCTCTAGTGGGTCTTTGCTCGAGTATTTTTCTTTTATTACAAAATATTTCTCCAAAAAGTTTCGTCCAATTCCGAGAACTTGTATTTCTACACAAAAACAAACCATGGTAGTTCTGCTGAACCAACATAGGTTTGGGTTAGTTTCATTCAAATCATGGAAATTAGAGTCCAAAACAAGAGCAAAAGTGTTTGGAAAATAGATACGATAGAGACGTATCAACTCCCCAAAGCTTAACTCATTGCTTGTCCTCAAGCAATTCAGTTGATAAACCGCCTTTCACTGCCACAGTCGCTTCATCAATATCGTCATTATTGCCTTTCACTTGCAAGGCTGTTTGATATGAAAATAATAATAGTGCAAGAGTGATGTGGACTAAGCTGGAATCTGCAACATTTTATTCAGAGGAGAAGACAAAATAATACGGGCTCATTGTTAGATCAACAATAATGCATATGAGAGCCACTCCACATTTTCATCGTGGTCTTCTCCTTAGTATGACTCAACACAAGAAAAGAATTTCAGAGAAACACACTGAAACATTTTTGGGGTTTTTAGGTTTTTTGAAGGAAACAAATTAAGAAAGGAAAAACAAAAACGAGAAAAACTATTTACACGGGAATGCTCCCAACAAGCAGAAGAAGAAATAAGAAATATTTTTGGTTTTTCTTTTAGTGCTACAACTAATTTAAGCTAGAAAGAAAAACGAAAAAGAAACGAGAAATATTTTTGGATTTTCTCAAAGTTTTGCAAACACACAAGAAGAAAGCGAGAAAATAAATATAGCATGGATAATACAATGAAAGAGGATGAACACCGATAGCTAAAGTGAAATGTGTGGACATGAATGTAATGTCGATGAGAAATACGTACTCCCCCAAGCTTAGGATATTGCCTCGCTTGGTAATCACCATTCGTAGCCTGGGTAATAGTGAGAGTGATAGCTCGTGGAGGCTCTTGGTGTGGCCTCCTCACCCAGATGGGCAACCTCCACTGTTGCATTATACTCACGCGCCTCTCTCTCATAAATGTAATACCTTCCTTCACTCTAGAAATCAAAGAGAGCAGGCGCAGGCGAAATAACACGTATAATAGGTTTTTTGTTGAACATTAAGTTATAATTGTAATCATTGCTCCATACTTAATGAACTTCTGACACTGCATTGCATCAAAGTCTAAATGTCTATCAGGTAAAATAGGATCATTGGGCAAAGGTGAAACTCTTAGCCTTGCAGCTTTGCGGGAGGCATGAGTTCCTCCATATAAATGACCACTATCAGTGTTGCGTTGCAAACTCCGCGCAACAATGGCTCCAAGATTATATCGTTTAATGCCCATTAAAGCAGTGTGTATGAGACTCAAGTCCGGGGCATAGAGTGTACTGCAATCTTGTTTGCCCACGACACATTTGCCATTAAAAAGTGCAAACTAACGGATAGAGGGAAATTGTATACTTTTATCCTAGATTGTGTAACTCCCCTATCCTCACCACAACAGAGGCTGCTCAGGAACATCTCATATACTCAGATTTTGGTGGACCATCGAGCGAACCCCAATATGGAATTTTGCATGCGACACAGAGTTATTCTAAAGGCATATCATAGGCTCTATCATAAAGGAAAAATGAGAATCTAGAATCACGAGAATGGTACTTGAAACTTTTGGTGAATGAGGGGGCAAGATTGTGCTGCTGAGTACACTTATCTGTGGTGAAGGGAGGGAGATCAGTGTTATGAACATATTGATCAAATTATTCTTTAATACCCCCACCTATCATGAACTCGTCACACGGTGTAGGCACGATTTGGTGTCGGTATCCCACACCAAGCTTTCCCTTGGTTTGACATAGGCATGTCGTATCGAGCTCTCACTTGACGATGCCTCAGAGGACCTGTGGCTCGAAGAGCTCCTCCTAAAGAGGTGCATTTTATTTGCATACAAATTTTGAAAACTTTGGCCACAAAATGATATCACTAAAACTTCACAATATTGACAGCAACTACTCATATGGATGTCTAGAGGCTATATCAAGCATTCAAATTACTTGGAACTCAAAGAATCCAACATGCAAGCTCATTTTCAGTAGCACCATGAGTAGCTAATTACTCAAAATATAAACCACTAAAGCAAAAACTAAATGGAGCAATGGAGGAGTCACATACCAAGTAGCAATCCCCCAAAACAGTGCCAGAAATGGAGCTCCGAGCAAAGAGAGAGAGAGCGAGAGAGAGAGAGAGAGCTAAAGGAATTTTTCTGGAGGGGAGTGACGATGTGAGATGAGAGAGTAAGTGAGGGGGTCCTCGTGGGGCCCACCACCCACTAGGGCGAGCCCTGGTGCCTAGTGGTCACCTGGGGCACCCCCCTGTGGTGTTTTCAATACCAGAAATTCTCAAATATTTGGAAAAATCATGTTAAATTTTCATGCCATTCTGAGCATTATTATTTTGGGCTATTTTTATTGCACGGATAATTCAGAAAATAGGGTAAGCACGGCATTTTATTGTGTTTAACTAAAAATAATAGAAAACGAAATGTAGGAACAGAAGGTTGTGCTTACTAAATTCATCGATCACATGTCTCTCAAAAAGAGTCCATTAATAAGGTTGATAAAATCTTATTATCAAACTATTTTTGGTTAACATGAAACCAAAGAATCCTCATATAACACTAGGTTACCTCAACGGGGATATGCATATCCCCTGCAATAAGTATTTCATATTTCTTTTTGGTAGTAGGAAGAGGGAGTTGAAAAATTCCAATAGTAATTGTCGGAGTCTTCTCAATAACATTAATACCATTCACTTGAAATTGTTTCTTCAAAAAGTGTACCATATGCTCATTAAAATTTATATGAAAAGTGACCTTTCTTTTGTTGCAATCAATAACAGCCCCTACAGTATTCAAAAAGGGTCTACCAAGGATAATCGACATGTTGTGGTCCTCAGGCATATCAAGTATAACAATGTCTGTTAAGATAGTAATATTTGCAACTACAACAGGCACATCCTCACAAACACCGATAGGTATGGCAGTTGATTTGTCAGCCATTTTCAATGATATTTCAGTGGGTGTGAGTTTATTCAACTCAAGTCTTTTGTATAAAGAGAAATGCATAACACTAACACCAGCTCCCAAATCACATAAAGCAGTTTTCACATGACTTCTTTTAATGGAGCATGGTATAGTTGGTATTCCTGGATCTCATAGATTTTTAGGTACTCCATCCTTAAAAGAATAATTAGCATGCATGGTGGAGATTTCAGCTTCAGGGATTTTTCTTTTATTGGTGATAATATCTTTCATATATTTATCATAAGGGGCCATCTTCAAAATATCAGTAAAACGAGTACGCAAAAAGACTGGCCTAAGCATTTAAGCAAAGCGTTCAAATACTTTGCAGGAGGTAAATTCTTAACATCTTCAGCTTTAATACCTTTTTCCTTCATACATTTCTTTGCTTCTTGCATATATTCTGGACTGAGAAATAAGATACCCCTCTTCTTCGGAGTGGGTTTAGGCGGTGGTTCAGGAAGTGTCCAATCATTATCATTCTTCAATATATTATTCAATAATTCCTCCGCTTGTTCAATATTTCATTCCCTGAAAACGCAACCAGCACAACTATCTAGGTAGTCCCTAGAAGCATCGGTTAGGCCATTATAGAAGATATCAAATATTTCATTTTTATTTAGAGAATGATCAGGCAAAGCATTAAGTAATTGGAGAAGCCTCCCCCAAGTTTGTGGTAGACTCTCTTTTTAAATTTTCACAAAGTTAAATATTTCCTGCAAGGCAACTTGTTTCTTATGAGCAGGAAAATATTTCTCAGAGAAGTAATAAAGCATATCCTGGGGACTCCGCACACAACCAAGAGCAAGAGCATTATACCATATCTTAGCATAACCCTTTAATGAGAAAGGAAATAACTTGAGAATATAGTAATAATAAATTTTTTCCTCATGAGCAAATAGGGTGGCTATATCGTTTAATTTGGTAAGATGTGCCACAACAGTTTCAGTTTCATTGTCATGGAAAGGATCAGATTCAATCAAAGTAATTAACTCCGGATCGACAGAGAATTCATAATCCTTATCAGTAATAAATATTGGTGAAGTAGCAAACTTAGAATCAGATTTCATTCTAGCATTCAAAGATTTTTCTTTCATCTTGCATAGTAATTTCTTAAGATCATCTTTATCCTTACAAAAAAGAAAATCTCAAGCTACCTCCCCATCCATAACATAACCTTCAGGTATCTCAGGAAATTCATATCTAGGAGCACTAGTTCCAATAGGTGAATCATAATCATCAGCTTCAATAATTTCACCAGTTTCAGTAATTTCATTAGTTTCAACATTCTCAATTTCTTTAGCTTTAGCAATTTGTTCATTAATAAATTCACCTAGTGGCACAGTATTATCAAGCAAAGTACTAGCATCATCAAGAGCATCATTGATGTCTACTACACAACTTTATTCTTGTAGACTCGTGTTTGGCCTCCAAGCGCAGAGTTTTATAGGACAATAGCAATTTTCCCTCAAGTGGGTGACCTAAGGTTTATAAATCCATGGGAGGCATAAGATGAAGATGGTCTCTCTCAAACAACCCTACAACCAAATAATAAAGTCTATTGTGTCTCCAACACACCAAATACAATGGTAAATTGTGTAGGTGCACTGGTATGGCGAAGAGATGGTGATAGAAGTGGAGTAATGATAGTAGATATTGATTTTTGTAATCAGAACCATAAAAAACAGCAAGCTAGCGAGTAACAAAAGTGAGCACAAACGATATTGCAATGCTTGAAAATGAGGCCTAGGGTTCATACTTTGGCTAGTGCAATCTCTAAACAAATGCTAATATAACTGGATCATATAACCACCCATCAACGTGTGATGAAGAATCACTCCAAAGTTCTTATCTAGTAGAGAACATAAGATAAAATTGTTTGTAGGGTGCAAGACCACCTCAAAGTTATCCTTTTCAATCGATCTATCGAGCTATCCCTATAAGTGTCACAAACAGCCCAAGAGTTCGTACTAAAATAACACCATATGATACACATCAACCAACTCTAATGTCACCTAGATACTCCAATGTCACCAAGAGTATCTGTGAGTTGATTATGTGTTATGCATTTAACAATTTTAGATTCATAATACTCAATCCAACACAAGGAACCTCAAAGAGTGCCCCAAGATTTCTATCGGAGAAACAAGGATGAAAACATGCATTAACCCGTATGCATAGAATACCCCAATGTCACCTCAGGAATCCACGAGTTGAGTGCCAAAACATACATTAAGTGCTCTCAAATCCATAAAAGTATTCAATCCGATAATATGAAATATCATAGGGAAAACTCAATTCATAACAACAAGATAGAGAGGGAGAAACACCATATGATCCAACTATATTAACAACACTCGCGATACATTAAGATCGTGCCAAATCAAGAACAAGAGAGAGGGAGAGAGAGAGATCAAACACATAGCTACTAGTACAAATCCTCATCCCTGAGGTCATACTACTTCCTCCTCATCATGGTGGCCATAGGGATGATGAAAATGGTCTTCGGTGATGATTTCCCCCTCCGGTAGGGTGTCGGAACAAGCCGTCGATTGGTTTTTCGTGGCAACAGAGGCTTACGGAGGCGGAACTTCCGATCTATGGTTACTTATGGGAGTTTCTGTATTTATAGGATTTTTGGCGTCGGTCTCATGCTGAGATGGGCCTCAAGGGTCCCGCTACCCACCAGGGTGCACCAAAGGGGGGTGGCACGCCTTGGTGCCTAGTGGGCAGCAGGGGCCTCTCTCCAGTTGTTCTTTGATCCAATATTCTTCATTTGTTCCATAAAAATCTCCAAAAAGTTTCGTCCAATTCCAGAACTTCTATTTCTGCACAAAAAACACCACCACGATAGTTCTGGTGAAAACAGTGTCAGCCCGGGTTAGTTCCATTCAAATCATACCCAGACCATATAGAATTGTTGTAAACAAGGCATGCATACTTCATAAGTTATAGATACATTGGACACGTATCAGTATCCCCAAGGTTAATTCTTGCTCGTCCTCGAGTAGGTAAATGATACAAGAAATAGTTTATGAAGTGTGAATGCTAGCATAGTGCATAAGTTTGATCATTGATAATTGCAATCACTTTTCCTAGCATCATAACTACATATATTTCTCATAAAACTCATCATGATAAAGTAGCAATTGAAAACGGAATTTTTGATGTGGAATGCTACGTATCATATTCATCATATACTCTTTTCTTTTGTAGCATGGACATTTGGACTTGAATGACTCAAAGAAATAGTCTATAATTGACAAGAGGACATCAATACTCAAGCATATCAACAAGCAACCATGTCTTTAAAAATATCAACACTAAAGAAATCTATCACTAGCCCACTATGCTCAATCATTGATCCATTCATGAAATACATTCAAATATTAGCTATATGCAATGCACAAGTATGACAATAGTGTTCTCTAGTTGGTGCTTTATAAGAAAAGATGGTTGATACGTCTCCACCGTATCTATAATTTTTTATTGTTCCATGCTATTATATTATCCATATTGAATGTTTTATATGCATTTTGGTACTATTTTATATCATTTTTTGGGACTAACCTATTAACCTAGTGCCCAGTGTCAGTTGTTGTTTTTTCCTTGTTTTTGTCTTTTACAGAAAATCAATATCAAACGGAGTCCAAATGGAATAAAACTTTACGATGATTGTTCTTGCACCAGAAGAAACCCAGGAGACTTGGAGACGAGGCCAAAGGAGCCACGAGAGGGCCACAAGCCCTGAGGGCACGCCCGAGGGGGGTGCCCCCTAGGCTTGTGGTCCCCTCAGGACTCCCCTAACCCTAATTATTGCTCTATAAATAGCCAAATATTCCATATACATCAGAAGTGTCCACAAAAATACTTTTCCGCCGCCACAAGAAGTTGTTCTCATGAGATCCCATCTTTGGACCTTTTCTCACAATCTGCCGGAGCGGGATTCGATCACAGAGGGCCTCTACACCAACCTTCTTGCCCTTCCAATGATGTGTGAGTAGTTTACCACAAACCAATGGGTCCATAGCTAGTAGCTAGATGTCTTCTTCTCTCTCTTTGGTCTTCAATACAATGTCTTCCTAGATGTTCTTGGAGTTCTATCTGATATAATCTTCTTTTGCGGTGTGATTGTTGAGATCTAATGAATTGTGGGTTTATGATCAAATTATGTATGGATATTATTTGAGTCTTCTCTGAACTCTTTTATGCATGATTAATATAGCTTTGTATTTCTCTCTGATGTATTGATTTGGTTTGGTGAACTAGATTGATCTATCTTGCAATGGGAGAGGTGCTTTGTGATGGGTTCAATCTGGTGGTGTCCTCACCCAGTGACAGAAGGGGTAGCGAGGCACATATTGTATCATTGCCATTCAGGATATAAAGATGGGTTTTATATCATATTTCTTGTGTTTATCCCTCTACATCTTGTCATCTTGCTTAATGTGTTACTCTTTTCTTTTGAACTTAATACTCTAGATGAAAGCAGGATTCGGTTGATATGTGTAGTAATAGTAGTAGATGCAGAATCGTCTGGGTCTACTTGTCACGGACGTGATGCCTATATCATGATCATTGCCTTAGATATTGTCATAACGATGCGCTTTTCTATCAATTGCTTAACAGTAATTTTTTCACCCACCGATTGTTTTCTTTCAAGAGTGAAACCTCTAGTGAACCCTATGGCCCCCGGGTCTATTTTCCATCATATATTTCAGATCTATAAAACCAAAAACCCAAAAATACCTTGCTGAAATTTATTTAACTTTACATTATTTTGCCTTTTATTTATCTTTTATATCTATCTCTATTAGATCCCACTCTTACAAGTGACCATGAAGGGATTGGCAACTCCTATTTCGCATTGTGTGCAATTGTTTCTTAGTTTGTGCAGGTGCATCTATTGGGGACTTGGTTGTTCCTCCTACTAGATTGATACATTGGTTCTTAACTGAGGGAAATACTTATCTCTACTTTGCTGCATCACCCTTTCCTCTTCAAGGGAAATAACAACGCAAGCTCAAGAAGTAGCAACGGAGACCCAATAGAAATAAAAATTGCATAAAAGTAAATAGATAGGCCCTTCGCAGAGGGAAGCAGAGATTTGTAGAGGTCCCAGAGCTCAAAGCTTAAAATGAGAGGTAAAATTGTTTTGAGAGGCATGGTTTTCCTGTCAAAGTAAACGGCTGAGAATTTCCAATACTTTCCATGCTAGATAAATCATAGGTGGTTCCCAAACATAAAATAAAGTTTATTCCTTTTTCCACCATTCTTTCACAATCCATGGCTAGCCATATCCACGGGTGCCTTCCATACCAACGCTTTCCAAGGAATTTATTATTGACAACATAGATAAAATTTCTTTTCATTTAGGGATTGGGCATCCCTATTACCTGCCACACTCTTGTGCAATTAAAAGTGAATAAATAATCATCTATAGAATAACACATCTAGCATGGAAACAATTGGCCACCCCCTACCACTTCATGAACAGTACGGGCACACAAAAAGGAAATTCATTTTGAAAATTAGAGTTGTCACATACAAATTTAGTTGGAATGGCATGGAAATAACACATATGGGTAGGTATGGTGCACTCATTTGGCACAACTTGGTTTAAGGAGTTTGGATGCACAAGCAATATTCCCTCTTAGTAAAAATGAAGGCTAGCAAATAAACTGAGAAGCGACCAACCAAGAAATGGAAACGATCATAAACAATCATTAAACATAACTAGCACCGAATAATGCACCACAAGTAGGATAAAAATTTATTGCATAACTATTGGCTTTCGTGATTGCATAGGAAATCACAAACCTTAACACTAATATTCTTACTAAAGCACAATTACTCACCAACATGACTCGCATATTACTATCTCCATATCTCAAAACTATTACAAGGAATCAAGTTTGTAAGATCCAATGATCTTCATGAAAGTTTTTACTATATTATTCTTGAATATCCATCATATTAGGCCAATTTCATAGCTTGTGCAAATTTTCATCACTATTATCAACTCTCAAAATAATATAAGTGAAGCATGAGAGTATTCAACAAACTACTCCAAAAAGATATAAGTGAAGATCAAACGAGTAGTTTAGTGAATGTGTAGCTATTTGAGGACTCTCTCTCATCTAAAATACATTCATATCTAAGTATTTTATTAAAACAGCAAGCACAACAAAATAAAATGACATTCCAAGAATAGTGCACATCCTGTGAAGAAGCAGAAACTTAGGCTCAACCGAGGCTAACCGATAATTGTTGATGAAGAAAGATGGTATGCCTACCGGGGCATCCCCAAGCTTAGATTCTTGAGACTTATTGGAATATTATTTTGGGATGCCTTGGGCATCCCCAAGATTGAGATTTTGTGTCTCCTTAATTCCTTTTACATCACGGTTTCCCTAAATCTCAAAAAATTTATCCACGCAAAACTCAACAAGAACTCGTGAGATGAGTTAGTATAAATCAATGCAAAACCTTATTATTCCCTACTATAGCAAATCACTAAAACCTAACATTGCATACTAAATACCTCTGTATATTTAATACTCCTATCCTCAAATAGAATCATTAAACAGGCAAACATATGCAAACAATGCAAACATAACAGAAATCTGTCTAAACAGGATAGTTTGTAAAGGATGAAGCAAGATCCAAACTTAATGAACTCAATAAATTCTGAAAATTTACCAAAATGTGTAAAATTTATATTATCTTATTGTGTCAAAATTTCAACATTTTATCACCTTCTGACTTTTCTCAAGAATTCACGCACTAGCGTGCAACTTTCTGTTTTCAAAGAGCCACATATAGGCTTGCAAAATAAGCATGGTAAGGGCTATACTTGACACTTCTATTGAAGTCAGAGATGCAAAAGATTATTCTAAATAACAACAATCAAATATCAACAAAATAAAATACTCTCCTAGCAAAACACATAACATGTGACGAATAAAAATATAGCTCCAAGTGAGGTTATTGATAATGTTGGAGATGAAAGAGGGGATGCCTTCCTGGGCATCCCCAATCTTAGTTGCTTCTGTATTCCTTGAATATTACCTTGGGGGTGCCTTGAGCATCCCCAAGCTTAGGGTCTTTCCACTCCTTATTTTCCTCATACCAATATCTCACCCAAAACTTGAAAACTTCAATCACGCAAAACTTAACAGAACTTCATGAGATGCTTTAGTATAATAAAGCAAATCATTCACTTTGGTACTATCAAAGACAAGATTCATAATTGTTTCCACATAATGACTACTGAACCTTATCATTTTCACAATTTATATCACTTAATATAAGCTATGGAAACACTAAAACAAGCAAACTATGAATTGAAAATAGAATATGTCAAAAACAAAACAGTCTCTAGAAACCCAAATAATCACCACACTTCTGCAAATCTAAAAATTCAAAAAATCAGGAAAATGCATGCAATTTGTATATAAATAATGTGTAAAATATTCATAGAAAAATCATGTTCTAGTGAATTTTATAAATTCCTGGACTGGGTGCAAAAGTTTCCGTTTTTGCACAAAATCAAGTCAACTATCATCCACACTATCCCGAAGGCTTTACTTGGCACTTTATTGAAACAAAAGCTATACAGCATGATTACTACAACAGCTTAATCATGTGAACACAAAAAACTAGTAGGTAGAAGTGTTGGGTTGGCTCCCAATAAATTCTTTTCTTCAATACCTTTCAGCTAGGCATGATGATTTCAATGATGCTCGCACAAAAGTAAAGAATTTAAACACGAAGAGAGCATCATGAATCACATGGCAAGCACATTTAAGCCTAACGCACTTACTATGCATAGGTATTTTGTGAGCAAACAACTTATGGGAACAAGAGTCAACTAGCATAGGAATACCTTCCCCTCTCATTGTAGCGACCCGACCCGAATGGATCGAAGTCTCTGTGCTTAAGTGTCATCCCTGGATCGGTATGCTGACACACACAGTACTCGAGGATTTATAATGGAGGTAAATCACATGTATAAAGTAATGTAAATACTATTACCTCAATCCATATAATGGAAGTAACAACAAAGTTGTGGAGTCCCAAAAATACCAACGGCAAAGTTGAGTGTAGACATCGTAACCCTAATGTATCTCTTACTCGTCGTAAGATTCCTGCAACATGAGACATTGCAGCCATGTAGGTCGGTACATTGAATGTATCAACAAATTCACACCATGGGTTAATAATGAATACTAGCTACCACTACTGCATATTTGGCTGGTGGAGGCTCTAAGTTTAATTTTGCATAAAGCCAATTTTTTCCTACAACAAAGGAATAAATTTTATTTTTCTACCAAGTTGATGCCATTATTGAGAAGGTTCCTCTAACTCAATCCCAAATTGTAATAATAACCCAACAATTTCATTAAATAGAGTGATGGTATCAACCAATAATTCAAATACCAGATACTCCAGATGTCCATAACCGGGGACACAGCTAACCATGATTAGTTTATACACTCTGCAGAGATTTGCACACTTTTCCCCGCAAGACTCGATCTCCTTGGTTGGATTTTCTCGCACTACATGATGTTTGAGAAACGGATGACCGAGTCACGGTCTTTCAGAAACATTTACTATCTACTCCGGGTGGACCGGTACACCTACAATCCCCCTACATCTGCTAGTCCACCTCTTCGAGAGCTCACGCAACTTACTCAACTATGCCAGAGCCCATAATGGCTTGTGCCTGCACACGGAAGTTTCTAGCATGAATAATTTTATGATCCCTTTGAGCCTCGATTGCATTCCATAGGGTGATCACACGGGTACTCCGGGATCCCCTTGGACAATCACTGTTTCTCCAGGTGCCCAGGAAAACCACTGGGTGCTCCAGGGTGCCCCAATAAATCCACCCAGATGTATATTAAAGTAGCCACCTTAAGTTAAACCCTTAATTAACAATATCTCTCACATCTTTCATGAATTCCCTCAAACCAAACCACGTGTACGAGCATAGCATAGCAATATAAGCGTAATGTAGTAACACCCAAGGGTTTTAATATAAGACAATAGGTTCCTACCTCATCAACTACTTCCCAGAACCCACATTTTATCAAACCTACTCATGCAATGTTTGAGGGTTGAAACTAATGCATAAAATTGGGTAATAAAGGGATATGATGAAAGTGTGAACTTGCCTTGTACTGTTGATGTAGATCCTTCACACTGATAATTCCTGATAGTTCTACTCGTCACACTCCGTTCAATCTATTGTAAGCAAGCAATAGTAACCACACATAAGCAAGCATGCAAAAGAATCAAAGAAAAGATCTCCGAAAATACGAAAACAAGCAATTAACTCTTGCAACAGAAAACAATTTCTAACAGTACCAAAATTGAGTGAATTTGGCCTTATCGGAAAGTTTAGGTCAAGAGCTTCAATTTGCAAAAAGAATCAACTAAATCGGAGTTATGAAACTCGAGTTATGAACAAAAGAAGTTTGAATTCAAATATGTTTGAAACGAAAATTTTAACTTTCAAAAATATGTTTAAGCTGTTTAATGGATAGAGGGGCTCATAACTAATATGTGGGCGTTGGTTTCGTCTAATTCCAACTTGCGAGCAAAAAGTAATGCTAGACTGAAGTCTAGGGGCTACACTAAAAAAATCACGGATAGGACCCAGACTAAAACTAACAGAAAAAGAGAAAGACTAATTAACGAACGTTCGTTTTTTGAAACAAAACAGAGGATGTTTACTAAATAATTAAAGCTAAAAAAACAGATGTAGATTTTCTAAAAAAACTGACCTAGGGTTTAAAAAACCCAAAAGAAAAACCGGCGGCTTTTACCAGCGGGTCGGCGGCGGCGGTAGAGTCCGATGGTGATGGGGCGAACGGTGGCGGCTCCGGGCACGGCTACGGGAGGTGGAGACGGCGGGGCTTCGGCAGCGGTGGGGATGCATGGAGCGGGGCAAGGCACGGGGCGTCGACACGGTGGAGTAGCGGCGGCGGCAGCGAAGTCGACGGCAGCGGCGGCGGCTCGATGCGGGAGCAGCAGGAAAGGGCGGCGTGTGGCAGAAAGATGCAAGGGAAGAAAATGGGCGGGGGCAGCGCCATATAAAGGCCAGGGCGGCGGACGGCTCGCGGGAGGGGCCGAAGCAGTCCGGAGGTGGCACGAACGCCGAGGTCGGCGCGGCGGCGCACCGTGACGGCGGCAGACTCCTGAGCATAGTCCCGCTCGCGGACAAAGGCGGAGGCGAACTGGGCTGGGCCGCGGCCTGGCGGGCGAGCTGGGCCGGCCTGATTCGGTAGGAGATTTTTTTTCAAAATAATAAATAAAAAGTAAAACCACATAAAAAATATTATATATGCATATTATATATTAAAATTTTCATAAAAATATTTTCTACAACATGAACATTTTCTCAGCGTCAAATAAATTCAACACAAATTTAAAGAAAGCAAAGAGTGATACTGGTTCATTTAAAATTCAAATAAAAATATTTTAAAATACCAAAATAATTTCAAATTTATTTCTCTCCATTTTTATACTGTGGGGAATCTATTTACCCTAATTTCCATATATTTTATTTTTGGAGAAAAATAATTTGAATAAAACCCAAATATCTCCAAATTGAAAATAATTTCAAAGAGACTTTAAATTTGTTTCTTTTAAACTTCAAACTCATATTTCATATAATTTGAAGAAGTCATTTTGTCTTCTCTCTTGAAAATCATTGAGTTGCATAAAGTTTGGGAGTTTGGAATATTTCCAAATGAAATTCAAATCATTTCAAAACCCATTTCATTTATTTAAATGGAAGAAGTCATATCATCTTCACTCTAGGGTTTTGTGATGAAATAAATTTGAATTCATGGAGATCATAAATGCAAGGTGAAAGTTTGGGAAAGTCATTTCATTCCCTCTAATTTAACTTTCAAAAAGTTTCAAATTTCACTCAACTTCACACAAGCAACCACACCACAATCAAACAAACAATCAAAACTATTTATTTAATATAACATACCAAAATTTAGAATTTTGGGATGTTACAAACCTACCACCCTTAAAATGAATCTCGTCCTCGAGATTCGAAGAGGCTAGAAAGAAATAGGTTAGGTTCGGGGGTCTTCTTAAAATCCATTGATTGTCACAGAAGGTCTGGGGTGCTACAACCCTTAGAAACCTGGTTACAGTTCCATCAAAACTCATATACTCTATCCTTATTTTTGATAGTGTCGATCTTCTCAGATCTTCAGGATAATTCCTCCTCTGGGCTCTTCCAATAGTGGCATAAGCTTTTTCCTCAATTCTTCTGTCCTTTTATCTTGGTAAGGTTCTTCCGAGATTGGATCTTCTTAGCTGACAGGTCTGGCGCCAATACTAAACAACTATCGATATCTCATGGCGGTCAACAATTTATGGTTTCTCCTGCAGGAGATGGGTCTGGGCTTGATTCTCACCGTATGACCTACGATTGGCAACAGTTGCCTTGTACAAGGGGAAAAATTGTCATACCATTCTAAGGTTCAAACAAGGTTTTGATCGTCGTCACACTACTATGGGTAAGTCACTCAGATTTACCATCCCATATAACAGAGGCGAATAATAAGAGTAAGTCGGCATGGTGATCAATCCATCCCGCACCCAAATCATTACCTTATATATGGTTTAGCGAATCTCGCATTCTAACACTCAGTCTTCCTCACAAGCATTGCAGAATTTCTCTTGTTGACGAACCAAGTTCGGATAAATCCATGGATTCTGCAAGCCAAACAAACATCTATTGTTCCTTCACATCTCTCAGGTTTTGCGTAAACTCCTATAAGATCGTCTGTTGATAAAGTTGTAACTTTTTTGAGTGTTTTTCCTTCAGCAAGAGTGTGCTAGCTTCTTGGCAGGTCTTGGGGCCTACGGGTTATGGGCCCACCTTATCATATTTATAGCTTTAACTCCTCCTGGGGTTACTATTGCTCCATATTACCAACATTATACCTTCTTCCTATCCAATAGTACTTCAGCCCTTCATATTCTTGGGTATCTCGCGTATCGAGATAAAACTCATACTTATTTTGTCCGTAGTCCACTTCGTGGAATATCATTTTCTTTTCCAGGGGTCAAGGGTCCTCCTAGTTACAACCACCCTTGAAATGCACAAACTCATCCATAGACCATATTTCTCATATCCTCGAAAATGGTCAAAATCTTTCTTCATAGAGTAGAAACTCGTAAAATTCCACGTATGACACATGAACTTTATTGATTCATGAATTTATTCCAATCTCTTGCATTTTCATTACATGGCTCAACTCAACACCTTAATAAAAGAATTGTTCCCACCACTACTACTACATTTCTTTTGTTGCTAACTCAACTATTTAGCACAAGCCTCCTTCTCATTGGGACAATCCCTGGGAAAGTGCCCTACTTCATTACAATGAAAACATGTTACTTCTAACAAGTATCGTGGTTTCCTTGTAATTACATAGCCTCCTAGGGTCCTCGGCTTCCTTTTTGGGCAATCGCTGAAGTAGTGCCCTGAATCTTTGCACCTAAAACATGTGATATGACTCAGGTCCTTCTTTATAGAGATTGGGTTGTTCCTGGAATCCAATCTATTTCTCTTCCTGGACTTTTCCATGCCAATTAGGGCATCTATTTCCCCTGGGTCATACTCTACTTCCTCTGTAGGGAATGCTACTAGATCCCCCTTCAGACAATTCTGGGAGATGTGTCCTTCTTCTCCACATGAATAGCAAGACTTACTGCAGGTTTTAATTGGGTCTTCTTCGGGGGTGTCCTCCACCTCTTCCTTTATCACGGGTTCTTCTAAAATTTCCATGAGGGATCCTTTCATTGCTTCCTTCTTCTGCTGGATGGTTCTTTGTACCATAGTGTAAAAGTGACACTGAGCAGGGTAGTGGGTAGTCCCTTCACCCAAGAAACAAGTAATCTGCCTAGTTGTCCGTTCTTCAGCCGGGTGACTTTCTTCACAATGACGGCACTCATCCTTGTGTTCCTTATGGTTGTGTCCTATTGCTCCAAAAAGCTTGCATGCACAAGGTTTCTTCATATCATTTCTATAAGGCTTCATCTTCTGGGACACAAGCCGAGACTTTAGCAGAGTCAACTTAAATTCTTCCCAAGTGGTCACTCTTTGCCATCCATTGATGGTTTGGTACATTGTCCACCAAGTAGCAGCAACTCTTTCAAAGCACTGAACTGCATGCTGGGCCATATCCTTTCCGGGTATAGTGTTATTCTTCATGTGATCCTCCATGTTCTCAATCCATTGGTCCGTGTCCAATTGTGTCATCGGTCCAGAAAATATGGGTTCATCTCCATTCATCCTCTATTGGTTCCAAGGGTTTTGGTGTGAGATAAGAGAGATGGAGAGGGATAAACACAATACAAACAATAGTTTTGAAGAAACATGTTTTATTTTGTGGCCATTGGAAAAACATCAAACAAATGACAGCTCACAATCCTTGCATCTAACGCAAGTATATAACAGGGGTTTCGTATTCTAAAGGTCAATAAATCTTCAAGGTTGCCAAACTCTTCAAGTCTCGTTCATGTCTCCATTGGGCTTCTTCCGATCGTACTTGTCCTTCTCAAGTTCTTTTACCAGATCATCTCTATTGATGTGACGTCTCTCGTGACGTCCTTTAATATTTCTGGAGTTGCGTTCCAAACTACTAGGTTTCAACATCCTTGGCATGAACCATGGTCCTATTGTCCTTCTTTTCTTGACGAATCTTCGGTATCTCGAGGTTTTGCTCCTCCAGCTTGGCTACTTTCAGCTTTTGGGTCCTGAGTTGTTCACGAAATACTTTCTTGTCAAATACAGCTTCCTAAAGGTCCATCTTAAAATTCTTGAGCTAATACTCCAGATCCTAGTGATACACCAACCAAGATTAAAACTTCATCTTTCGCTCGTTCGTCAAGGCAATAGGCATTATCCTTCTACCATCCAATCCCTCCAAAAAAATGTATGCTTAACTCAGCATGGTGACGATAGCACAAGCGGGCGATAGCATCATTGATAACCGTGTTTATGCCCTTGTCTCTGCCATGAGCTATCATTCCATAGTTCATATATCCTGCCTTAGGGTTTTCTTGATAAAAACTTTGAGTTATAACACATCCATGTTTCCGGTCTTTCTCCGACACACCTAGATCTCGGGTATTGACAGCTTCAATAGTCTGACAAATTCCATAAGGGTAGCCTCCTAGGTCATACCAATCTGGAAATTCTTCATAGCCTTCAAATTCTCCTAGTCTTTGGTGTCTTCAACCGTTGTAGTTTCCATCACTATATTGCACGGTAAAATCCTCTTCATTCCGAAGTGGTCTTAGTTGTCCGATATCTTGTACTTCTTGGAGTGGTCTCATCAGTCGAATCTTCATGTGGTCAAAAGGGGAAAAGGGGTACAGTCTAACTAAAAGGGAAGATTCGATAAAGCTCAGAAAAGAAGACAGGTAAAATATATTTTTGAAAATAAAGTTCTACAGAAAATCTTTCCTATAGGTTTGCCAGTTTCTAGGGGCCATCCCTGAATGGATCGAAGTCTCTGTGCTTAAGTGTCATCCCTGGATCAGTATGCGGACACACACAATACTCGAGGATTTATAATGGACGTAAATCCCATGTATAAAGTAGCGTAAATACTATTACCTCAATCCATATAACGGAAGTAACAACAAAGTTGTGGAGTCCCAACAACACCAACAGCAAAGTTGAGGGTAGACATCGTAACCCTAACGTATCTCTTGCTCGTCGTAAGATTCCTGCAACATGAAACGTTGCAACAATGTAGGTCAGTACATCGAATGTACTGGCAAATTCACACCATAGGTTAATAATGAATACTAGCTATCACTACATTCATATTTGGCTGGTGGAGGCTCTAAGTTTAATTTTGCATAAAGCCAATTTTCCCTACAACAAAGGAATAAATTTTATTTTTCTACCAAGTTGATGCCGTTATTGAGAAGGTTCCTCCAACTCAATCCCAGATGATAATAATAACCCAAAAATTTCATTAAATAGAGTGATGAGATCAACCAATAATTCAAATACCAGATACTCAAGATGTTCATAACCGGGGACACGGCTAACCATGATTAGTTTATACACTTTGTAGAGGTTTGCACACTTTTCCCCACAAGACTTGATCTCCTCCGATGGATTTTCTCGCACTACATGATGTTTGAGAAACGGATGACCGAGACACAGTCTTTCAGAAAAATTTACTCTCTACTCCGGGCAGACTGGTACACCTACAATCCCCCTATCTGCTAGTCCACCTCTTCGAGAGCTCACGCAACTTACTCAACTATGCCAGAGCCCATAATGGCTCGTGGCTATTGATAAAACTGGGTAATAAAGGGATATGATCAAAGTGTGAACTTGCCTTGTACTATTGATGTAGATCCTTCACACTCATAATTCCTGATAGTTCTACTCGTCACACTCCGTTCAATCTATCGTAAGCAAGCAATAGTAACCACACATAAGCAATCGTGCAAAAGAATCAAAGAAAATATCTTGGAAAACATCGAAAACAAGCAATTAACTCTTGCAACATAAAACAATTTCTAACAGCACAAAAATTGAGTGAATTTGGCCTTATCAGAAAGTTTAGGTCAAGAGCTTCGATTTGCAATAAGAATCAACTAAATCAGAGTTATAAAACTCTAGTTATGAACAAAACAAGTTTGAATTCAAATGTGTTTGAAACCAAATTTTAAACTTTCAAAAATATGTTTAAGTTGTTTTACTGGATAGATGGGATCATAACAAAGAAGTGGGCATTGGTTTCGTCTAATTCCGACTAACGAGCAAAAAGTAATGCTAGATTGAAGTCTAGGGTCTAAACTAAAAAAATTATCGCGGATAGGTCCCTGACTAAAACTAACAGAAAAAGAAAAAGACTAACTAATGAACTTTCATTTTTTGAAACAAAATAGAGGACATTTACTAAATAACTAAACCTAAAAAACAGATCTAGATTTCTGAAAAAAAACCAATCTAGGGTTTAAAAAAACCGAAAGAAAAATCAATCTAGCGGCGGAGATGGCGGGGCTTCGGCAGCGGTGGCGATGCGCGGAGCGGGGCAAGGCGCGGGGCGGCGACGCGGTGGAGTAGCGGCTGCGGCGGCGAAGTCGACGGCGGAGGCGGCGGCTCGATGCGGGAGCGGCAGCAGAGGACGGTGTGCGGCAGCGAAAAACGGGCGGGGCGGCGCCATATAAAGGCTGGGGGCGGACGGCTTGCGGAAGGGGTAGGAGGAGTTCGGAGGCGGCACGGACGCCGAGGTCGGCACGACGACTCGCCGTGACGGCGGCGGACTCCCGAGCGGAGTCCCGCTCGCGGACGGAGGCGACGGGGGAACTGGGCTGGGCCGCGGCCTGGCGGGCGAGCTGGGCCGGCCCGGTTCGGTTGGAGAATGTTTTTTTGAAACAATAAATAAAAAGAAAAACCACATAAAATATATTATATGTCAAAATTTTCAGAAAAAGATTTTCTATAATATGAACATTTTTTTAGCGTCAAATAAATTCCACAAAACTTTAAATAAAGCAAAGAGGGCTACTGGTTCATTTAAAAATCAAATAAAAATATTTTAAAATACTCAAATAATTTCAAATTTACTCCATTTTTATACTGTAGGGAATCATTTTACCCTAACTTCCATATATTTTATTTTTGGAGAAAAATAATTAGAATAAAACCCAAATATCTCCAAATTGAAAATAATTTCAAAGGGACTTTCAGTTTGTTTCTTTTAAACTTCCAACTCATATTTCATATAATTTGAAGAAGTCATTTGATCTTCTCTCATGAAAATCATTGAGTTGCATAAAGTTTGGGAGTTTGGAATATTTACAAATGAAATTCAAATCATTTCAAAACCCGTTTCATTTATTTAAATGGAAGAAGTCATATCATCTTCACTCTCATTTAAGGAGATCATAAATGCAAGGTGAAAGTTTGGGAAAGTCATTTCATTCCCTCTCATTTAACTTTCAAAAAGTTTCAAATTTCACTCAACTTCACACAAGCAACCACACCACAATCAAACAAACAATCAAAACTATTTATTTAATATAACATTCCAAAATTTAGAATTTTGGGATGTTACACTCATGATAATTTTCAGTAGCATCATGAATGAATTCAACAACTTAGGTATCGCACAAAACATTATTTTCAAGATCCACAAGCATAGAAAATTTATTACACTCCATAGAAGCAAATTTATTCTCATTCATAATAGTGGGAGGAGCAAATTCAACAAAATAACTATCATGAGATACTTGATTGGTATAATCCAATTGAAAATAATAATCATGATGACAAGTTTCATGGTTATCATTATTTTTATAGCATACATGTCATCACCATAATCATCATAGATAACAACTCTTTCCCATGATCAATTGAAACCTCTTCCAAAATAGTGGTTTCATCACTAAATAAAGTCATGACCTCTCCAAATCCACTTTCATAATAATTGCAATAGAATTCAACTCCCTCCAAAATAGTCGGATCATTCCTTCCTAGAGTTGACACTCTTCCAAACCCACTTTCATCATTATAATCATCATAAATATGAGGCATGCTATCATCATAATAAATTTTCTCATCAACACTTGGGGGACTAAAAATTATCATCTTCATCAAACATAGCATCCCCAAGCTAATGGCCTTGCATATCACTAGCATCATCGACATTCAAAGAATTCATACTAGCAACGTTGCAATCATGCTCACCATTCAGAAAATTTATTCCAAACATTTTATTGAATTCTTCTTCTATCAATTGAGGACAATTTTCCGATCCATCTTTTTCAGGGAAGACATGATAAAGACGAATAATATGAGGCAACCTCAATTCCATTTTTTTCTAGTTTTCCTTGTATAAACCAAACTAGCGATAAAACAAGAAACTAAAAGATTCAATTGCAAGATCTAAAGATGTACCTTCAAGCACTCACCTCCCCGGCAACGGTGCCAGATAAGAGCTTGATGTATACTATGCAACTTTATTCTTGTAGACTCATGTTGGGCCTCCAAACCCAGAATTTTGTAGGACAATAGCAATTTTCCCTCAAGTGGATGACCTAAGTTTTATCAATCTGTGGGAGTCATAGGATGAAGATGGTCTCTCTCAAACAACCATGCAACCAAATAATAAAAAGTCTATTTGTGTCCCCAACACACCAAATACAATGGAAAATTGTATAGGTGCGCTAGTTCGGTGAAGAGATGGTAATACAAGTGTAGTAATGATAGTATATATTGATTTTTGTAATAAGAACAATAAAAACAGCAAGGTAGCAAGTAACAGAAGTGAGCACAAATGGTATTCCAATGCTTGAAAATGAGGCCTAGGGTTCATACTTTGTCTAGTGCAACATCTCAACAATGCCAATATAATTGGATCATATAACCATCCCTCAACATGCGATGAAGAATCACTCCAAAGTTCTTATCTAGTGGAGAACATAAGATAAATTTTTTTGTAGGGTACGAAACCACCTGAAAGTTACCTTTCCGATCGATCTATTGAGCTATGTCTATAAGTGTCACAAACAGCCCAAGAGTTCGTACTAAAATAACACCCTATGATACACATCAACCAACTCTAATGTCACCTAGATACTCCAACGTCACCACGAGTATTCATGAGTTGATTATACAATATGCATCAAACAATTTCAGAGTCATAATACTCAATCCAACACAAAGAACCTCAAAGAGTGCCCCAAGATTTCTACCGGAGAAACAAGGACAAAAACATGCATCAACCCATATGCATATATTACCCCAATGTCACCTTTGGAATCTGCAAGTTAAGTGCCAAAACATACATCAAGTGCTCTCAAATCCATAAAAGTATTCAATACGATAATAACAGAATCTTAAAGGGAAAACTCAATTCATCACAACAAGATAGAGAGGGATAAACACCATTGATCCAACTATATTAAAAAAGCTCGCGATACATCAAGATCATGCCAAATCAAGAATGCTAGAGAGAGAGAGAGATCAAACACATAGCTACGTCCACCCTCCTAATCATGGTGGCCATAGGAATAATGAAGATGGCCTCCTGTGATTATTTCCCCCTTCGGCGGCGAATACCCCAGCGGCGAGCATCCTGAAATTGGTGATGAAGGATGGTTGATGATGACGATGGCGGCAAATTCCCCTCTCCGGAGCCCAGGAGGGACTCTAGATCTGGCTTCCCGATGAAGAACAGGAGGTGGCGGCAGCTCCAAATCGTAAAATACGATGGAACTTTCTCTCCTATTTTTCTCGGGAAATAGGACTTTATAGTATCGAGATTAGGGTCATCGGAGCCTCGTGTGCCCCACTACCCACCAGGGCACGCTAGAGGGGGGTGGCACGCCCTGGTGCCTAGTGGGCAGCAGGGGCCCCCCTCTCCAGTGGGTCTTTGCTCCAGTATTTTTCTTTTATTCTGAAATAATTCTCCAAAAAAATTCATCCAATTCTGAGAACTTTTATTTCCACACAAAAACAACACCATGTAGTTCTGCTCAAAACAGCATTAATCCGGGTTAGTTTCATTCAAATCATGCTAATTAGAGTCCAAAACAAGATCAAAAGTGTTGGGAAAAGTAGATACGATGGAGATGTATCAACGTATCACCATGGAGAACTCAAACCTACGCACCAAATGCAACGGCAAGGGCACACGAAGTTCCCAAGTTCTTCTCTCCCAAATCCCACCGCAACAACAAAAGCTATGGAGGAATATGAGAGGAAGAACGAAGAAGGAAACACAAAGAACTCCAAGATCTAGATCCAAGGGGTTCCCTTCACTTAGTGGAGAAATGTGGATCTAGATCTCCTCTCTCTTTTCCATCAAGAACTAGCAAGAATCATGGGGGAATAGAGAGAAGGAAAATCTGATGGAGGTCAACAATGGAGGAAAAATCTTAGCAAAAAACCGTTGGGGGCATTGGGGAAGAAGAACCCCTTTTATAGGCCACCATGAATCCGCCAGTCATGCACACTGGTCATGCACAAGTGGTACTACTGCATAGCACAGAAGATCGAAGAACCAGCGGTAGTATAGTGAGAGTAGGGTGATAGTACCTGACCAAGTGGTACTACCATGACCTACTTTCGCTCTACTACCGCAAAAAGTGGGAAGGGAATCCAAGGCTTGGACTGGGCGGTAGTACCCGCGGTAGTAGAACCAGAAGTACCCCGTCAGGCGGTACTACAGCTGGGGCAGGAGAGGTACAACCGCCGCCCTACTACCGCCGATGTGAAAAAGTCCGCGTGGACCCTGCGGTAGTGCCTGCGGCACTGGACAGCGGGAGTACCGTGTAAGTGGTACTACTGCTTACAAAGGCGGTACTGCTGCTACCTGATATGTCTCCATCGTATCTGTAATATTTGATTGTTTCATGCTAATATTATAAAAGTTTCACATATTTTTGGCAACATTTTATATGATTTATTGGACTAACATATTAATCCAGTGCCCAGTGCCAGTTCCTGTTTGTTGCATGTTTTTTGTCTCGCAGAATATCCATATCAAACAAAGTCCAAACGTGATAAAAATTTACGGAGAATTATTTTGAAATATATGTGATTTTTGGGAGGTGGAATCAATGCATATAGAGGTCCACGGCCTCCACAAGACACCTGGGCACGCCAGGCCCCCCAGGCACGCAACGGTGGTTTGTAGCCGCCTTGTAAGGTGGTTGCTGCCCTTCTTTCGCTGCAAGAAAGATAATTTATGGAAACAAATCGTGTAAAAATTTCAGCCCGATCAGAGTTATGGATCTCCAAGAATTTAAGAAATGGTGAAGGGCTGGAAAATAGGAACGCGAAACGGAAGAGAATAGAGAGAGAGAGAGAGAGAGAGAGAGAGAGAGATTGAGAGAGAGAGAGAGATCCAATCTCGGAGGGGCTCCTACCCCTCCGCCGCCATGGAGGCCATGCACGAACTCTCCTCCCATCTAGGAGGGACACTACAAAAAAGACACATCGTGACATTTTGGGTCGAACGAAATTGTTTTCTGTCATACTTATGACACTTCTATGATGACAATTGTGACAAAACCCGGTATCATCATAGATGTGGTGGGCTCCTACTTCTATGACAAAAAATCATGACAACAAATGGGCTTTTCATCCTGGGCGGGCCGGAGACGCAGCTGCATGACATTCTTTGGGTCGTCCATGACGGAAAAAACCGTGGTATAAGTGAGGGCAAGGAAAATATCGGGGAGTTCACGGTTACGGTGGGTGGTCGGGGGCCGGGCGATGTGCGTTTCTCTCGTACCGTACGCGCGTGGGTGCGAGGCATTGGGCTCTAACTGAACCCGAGAAAGGCGTCACCTAACTGAACCCGAGCGATTGCACTGCAGGCTACGCGTTACTGAACCCGAGCGATCGAGCGATTCCTTCGCTAATGCTGCTAACTGAAGCCGATCGATGCTGCCTCTGGATGAATAGTGAGTGTTGCTGGGGGGTGGATGAACAGTTCTTGGTGGGGGTTGGATGAACAGGACCCCGTGGTGTTGCCGCTGGATGAACAGGACCCCGATCGATCGAGCCGGTTGGGCGTGGATGAACAGGAAGCCGGTTGGGCGTCGATGAATAGGACCCCGTGGAGGGCTGGTTGAACAGTAGCCGGTGGAGGGCTGGTTGAACAGTAGCCCATGGAGGGGTGGTTGAACAGGAACCCATGGAGAGGGCTGGTTGAACAACAGCCGGTGGAGTAGCGCATGGTGGAGGCTGGATGAACAGGAGCCCGTGGATGAACAGTCGCAGGTGGAGGCTGGAGGAGGTTGACGGTGGATGAATAGTAGCCTGTGGAAGCTGGAGGAGGACAACGGTAGAGATGAACAATATCCCGTGGAGTCTCATTTTGCGGTATGCCAGACCCCTCCCGATGAATAGGACCCCCGTTTCGACCGTAGCGCTCCAACACAAGTCCGTTTCCTTCGTTTTGCGGTACGCCACACCCCTCCCGATCAACAGGATCCCGCTTCGACCATAGGAGGTCCAACAAAAGTCTATTTCCTATGTTTTGCGGCACGCCAGACCCCTCCGAGGAATAGTATCCCGTTTCGACCGTGGCTAGTCGAACATAAGGCCGTTTACTCCGTTCTGCGGTATGCCAGACCTCGTTTCCATCGGTTGTTCCGTCCAAGCCCTCCCGATGAACACGACGATGCATTCCGTTCCTACCCAGCCGGTTGGCTCCCCATGAACACGACGACGACACAGTTTCTCCGTTCTGACCCAGCCATGTACACGAGCCCTGGCCGTACGTATGCACGAGTAGGCGTTCGAGACCCCGCCCATATGTACGTACGTGGCCGTATTTTCTTTCTTGCACACTGGTCGTTGTACGTACGTGTACATGCTACGTGTGCGCCTCTACTACAACATGTGCATGCCTCTACATCAACCAGTATGTACGTACACATTCGGGACCAGAATGACAATGCTACATATGCTTCGACCAGGTGGGTCCCGACTGTCAGGCATTTCCTTGCGTGTGAAGATGTAGCTGGTGGGTTCCAGTAGTCATGGGTGCGAATCGTTTTTTTTTTTGCCTAGATGCACTTCCTTGCGTGCGAAGATGTAGCTGGTGTGCCCCAGTAGTCAGGGGGGAAACATTTTTTGCAAAATATGGTGGCCCGTCCGGTGGGTCCCTGCTGTCACGTGGAGGAATCGTTATTTTCTGCGTAATAAGGAGGCACTTTCTTGCTGCGGACGTGGACCCAGCTGTCAGCCTCTCCAGATGCAGTACTCTTCCGATGGAAGTCATTCATTGACCACGTTGACCATGCTGCGTTCCATTGCATGCATGCGTCCATGGGCGTGGTGCATCCCCACTTTCAGCCTCTCACGTACAGTCATCTTCCGATGACTCTCGGTGTTGACCGTTGACCACACTGTGCCGAGCGCACCAAGGCGGTGGACGATGGCGAAGGCCCCAGACTGGAACGACCAGAGATGGGGAAGACGCGACAGTGGAGTCGGAGATGGAGAGGAGTGGCAAACTTGACTGGTTTGGGTGGGCGGCAGCACAACCGCGGTGCCACCCACGAGAGATAGGAGCAAAAATAGAGGTTGAAGAAGGAGACGCTTGGATAACATCCAACGGTCCAGCTGCTAAAATCATTTATTGATTAAGTTGACAAAAGCCTTGCATACATGTCCGCTTAGTAGGCCCACAAGTCAGCCACCAAATCTGACGGGTCCCAGTTGTCAACCGGAGGAATAATTTCTTTCGCATAACAAGGAGGCACTTCCTTCCGTGCGAAGATACAGCTGGTGACTCCCAGCTGTCACGGGAAGGAAACATTTTTTTTCAGCTTAATAAGGAGGAACTTTCCTTGCGTGCGAACATGGACCTCGTGGGTCCTAGCCATCAGGCTCTCCATGTACAGTCCTCTTCTGATGACTCTTGTTTATTGACCATCCGCACCGAGCGTAGCGAGGCGATGGACGACGGTGAGGCCCCGGATGGGAACGACTTAGAGATGGGAAGACGCGGCAGTGGAGTCGTAGATTGTGAGGAGGAGAAGGGTTATAACTGGTTCTGGTGCAGCGTGGGGCTGCAGTCAGTGGAGAATAATAGGAGGTGTGGAGGGGTGGAGGGATAGCCTGGCCGGTGGTGGGGTAGCGCTTCGTAGCGATGTGTGCTAAGCAGAACCGCTAGCCGCCGGAGGCCGGACCAGGCGGTCCCGACGATGCTGGAGGAAGAAGACGAGAGATTGAAGGTGCATGCCGGCCGTTGGATATAAATCCAATGGTTGTGGATGTCATAATCATTTGTTGACGAAGTTGACAATGCCCTGCGTTGGCTTCGACCTATTGGCCCACATGTCAGCCTGCAAAAATGTGGCATATATTTAACCCATGTTTTCTAGAATGTACAGTCCATTTGTTGGGATGGGTGAACAAATAATTTTGCATCAATGCGGTCCATTTATATTTTCCATGAAATCCTAGCCCATTTGCACTTCCTTGAAATACACGAATTAGCTAGGCTCGTTCTATATATAATGTTATGTTAGAGGGAGCAATTAATATCAAAAAATAAACTGGAGAGGCACATTTTTTATATATAAAATTAACAAATTAGCGAGTTATTGCTCAAAATAAAAATGAGCGCATTATTATTACATTGGTCCTTAAACTCTTCGCAAGCTTTTATACGCAATCACCAGGATTTTCCTTGCCCGTGTGTCAAAAACAACCAGGATTTTCCTTGCCAACTTCTGTTAAACATTTACTTTTATAAGTTAATAACACGTGGGATGTTTTAATAATGTATATATAAGTCTCTATAAAATATACAATAATTGTAATAATATAAATATATATAATGTGGTTAGAAGGGAAAACATAAATTGGACACAACATTATTATTCTTATATATAGATAAATAGAATAGAGACCTGCGTGTTATTAAAAAAATACATTAGGCTGCCGATCTTTAAGAAAAAGCCCGTAGGCTGGTATGGACCTCAAAAAATAAGTTGAAACAACTATCTTCGTATCTCGTGGGCTAAGCATGTTAAAATACAAAACCTAGGCCAAGCTTATACTTGTTCACCCTCTGGAAAAAATTGATACCAGCTAGATCCCCGAGCGAACTGGATTAAAGAGGGGGCCGGTGGTACGACTGAAAAAGCACATCAAGAATGATTTTTTTCTTCAGTGGATGGCTCTCGACGGCGTTTTTTTTACTTGCGTCTGCACCATACAACTTGTATTTTTAGCCTCCCAGTCCGTGGTGGACCAGCAGCCCATTTGCTGGGTGGGCTAACCGACAGAAACCAGCACTCAGTTTTTCGCCCCCAAAACAACGCAGTACTATGTTTGTTTTGAGGCTGAAAACATTACGGCAGGGGTTCAGTGAGGGAGGGGGAAGACAGAGCAAAAAGATTAAAAAGAACTGATGCACCATTGCTACCCTAACAAACCAGGTGCAATTCTTCTCGGGAAGAAGGTGTGATGTTGACACCCACACGTCACATATCCCATAATAGGCATACTAACAAGTTCACACACAAGTACAACAGAAAAGGTAAACATTCGTATCAAACTCAGGTTCATAGGACATGTTCATATTCATAGCCAACATTCACAATCAACAACTCAAAAGATTCATATATACACAAGTTCAGCATGTCTATGCATCCAAATGATTGATAGATCACACGACAATATTCATTGATAATTCACAAAAAGATTCAGATATACACATGTTCAGTATGTTTATGCATCCAAATGATTGAGATCACAGCCAATATGATCCATGGACGAACTTTAATTACCTAGGGTACAGACTGGTAAATGGTGTTCAGTCGGAGGTACTTCTTGCTAAAATTAATGCTTGTACGAGTAAACTTTCGAGTACATAAGAGGCAGCACAGACAATCTGAACTTTGCTTGTAGGTTTATCCTCAAATAGTGGCCTCGTGCCGAGGGAGGTTTGAGCAACTTGGCCACTACTTTCATCCAACTAGTTTACTGGCTCATCTTGGTCCTGTAGCTCGCCAAAATTCTACATTGCAGACAAGAAAGGAGGCGGTTGAGAAAATGAACCACCCAAATTTTTTGTGCAGTTCAACTGAAATGGAGCATCCCTGGCGTGCAGACTGATTAAGTGCCAGATGAATATACGCGTCAACCAACTTGTCTGGAATCTTTAGACTCCATGCCATACAGTTCGCTACCATATCTGCCGATAACCAAAAGGCACAAGTTGGGACCAAAGACTGGACTGTGTTTTTCTGGGCTATGCGCCAAGCAATATTTTTGGCGTTCACTCTCCTAATACTTGGAGTTTGACAACTGGTTGACGCCGGTTGATACTCGAATGAATATAGGCACTTCTTGTCAACATCGATGCTTGTCTGAGTGAACTTTGGAGTACATAGCAGCAGCATAAGTATCTGTCCATCTGATCTTTTTGTGCAGTTCTACTGAAATCACCCAATGCAATGATTTGCCTGCGAGTTCAGGCTCCAAGTTACTCCTTTATAAAATCGGCAAACAGTAGCACAATACCAAATTACCAATACATGACAAGCACAATAATCAGGATAAAGACCAGTACCAACCTGTGTGAGGTAGCATATCAATTACTATTTCCTTTGACTGGAAGCCGAGATAAGCGAAGCGACTGACAGCAAAGGAAGAAAGCAGGCCCAGATTAGCGACTAACAGGAAATGACGGAAGCTGTCGAGGCAATGAAGCACCCAAAGTTTTTGTGCAGTTCCACCAAAATCGAGCATCCCTGTTGGCACATATATTGAGAGAGTGAGATTACTGTAATAGTGGGACTAGTTGATGAAACATACACTAACAAATAGAAGCACCCTCATTATCTTAATGGGTAAAGTTAGCAACATAGTAGTCTTGCTTGAAGAGAGGTATTAGTTTATTTAATCAGTGCCAATTAGCTCAACACTCAAAGCATTGCCATGTATCATAGGTTGCAAAACTTTAACGTGCAATAAAGGAGTTTCTCATGACAGTAGCACGATACAAATAGAGATGACAGCAAACTAATATGGATGAAGGCCTTAGGCCCGTACCAACCTGAGGAAAAAAGCTTATTCATGTAGTCCCATAAGAGATGATAAAGCACTCACTGGAATCACTCAATAGTATATATTTTGTGCACTTCAAATGTATGGTTGAAATCACTCTTGTTTACCAGTGCTGAGATTATATAGAAAGATTATCAAGAACTTCCAGCAGAGTTAAAGCACTAGCTGGGATACAGTTCATTGTATTGTCCTGTGTAGTTCCACTAAAATGTATGATTGGCACAACATGATCCCTGTTTGCACAAGTAGGAACAAGGTGAAACCTTCATTAGCTTAGTGAGAAAGGATAGAAAGACATTAGCATATTACTCTAACAGTAGCATCAAATTCATGATGGACAATACGCAAAACATTGCCTCATTGAACCAATGGCAATAAATTGACATGCAAAACAATAGCACTATTATGTCATGACACTAATAATATTCCCTCCCTGCTCCACCACATGATTCACCTCCATAGACAAACATACACACGTACATGATTCAGCATAGGGTGCTACTAAAGATTTGTTTAACTCCGACAGGAAAATTAGGCAGCAATAAATTAGTGGTACTTAAGTACTCCTAATTAATTAAGTGAGACAACAGAAGTGGAAGGGCTCCCTGGAGGATCGTCTCACATGTAAGGTAGTCGTTGCCGGAGCCCTTGAATGGCCTCGACTGAGGCCTCTGGCTTCAGCAAGATCACCTTGGCACTGTTTATTCTTCTTCTTCTTCCTCTTCATGCTCTGTTTCTCTTTCTCCTCACCAGTTGGTGAAACCAAGTACATGATTGGCCTTCTATTTCAGAATTGGTTTTGTCAGTGAGGGAGTACAAGTGTACTAGTAAAAATAGCATTATTTTCTCATGGCAGTCGCAAAATAGAGATGAACACGTGCATTAAATATCATTCTTACCTAAAGGAAGGTTATGGTGCCAATACGGATGATGAGGATTGGAACACAGATCTCCCTTTGTGCAGTTCCACCAAAATGAACCAATTGTTCCATTCTGACATTCCAGTTAAACAACACAAAAGTCAATTCTTTTAAGAAGTGTTTTGTGCAGTGCACCAAAAGGTCACAACAGCAACCATGTGAAATGGATATTCCTGTTTGCACAAAAAGCTACAGACGAAACAGTCATAGTCTCAAACAATTACAGGCAAAAACATTTGGCTAGACTTGTCATGGCTTATAACAGTGCCATGGCTTCATTTTACCAGGGGCATTAGATTAAGAACTGCTAAATATTTCATATAAGGGCATGGGACAGTGGGTGCACAAGCAGTCCGGAACCATGTACCTAAACAGGGGCATAAAGTGGCGGTTCATAGTTTGTTGCCCCGAGAAGCAAACATCCAAGAAACATATCTGGGTTGGTACCATTTTTGTTCACTCTAGCCACCTACTCCTATGTGTGGATAGAAAATCTAGTCCTGGTCATACCACTGTGTACAGCGTTACCCCTATATTTCCCTTTTCGACCAAGAGACTGGTTGGATGACCAGTCTGTACTACTTTCACCCCCTTTCCTTCCTGTTTGTACCAAGTCCGATGTACATACTAAATTCCCCCATCCCCAATTTATTTCTTGTTTGAACCAAGTACAAGATTCGACTCCATGAAGTAGCTTTACCTCTAACAATAGAAGAAAAAAATAGGTGACGTTGGACCATCCGATCGAGAGGGGCTGAGAGGTAGAAAATGATGCACATGCAACAACGTAGCGAGCTGGGGAAGTAGAGCTAAGGCGGTTTCGAAGGAAGCTATACCTGAAGGTCGTCGGGATGTGGATAGGTGGGCGGTGGGAGGCCGGATCTGCGCACACTAGGGCAACAACAAAGGGATCGGTGGACCTCCTGTGCTGGCACTCGGCCAGAGATAACGGTGCGGCCGGTAGTGGGTGTCCTCCCTCGTTGTCGACGACGACCTAAACGCTGCCCCTCCTCCCCTTCACCGGCAGGGGGGGGGATACGTCCGGATCTGTAACCAGTGGTGAGGATAGAAAGACAGTGTTTTTGAAGGGAGAAAGACAGTTTTACCATCGCTATCTTGTTTATATCTGGAGAGGATGAGAGTGTGTGAATAGAGCAACCCTAGCAACCAAGCGTGGAGGCTCCAGCCTATATATGTAGTGGGGTAGTTTTCCTTTTACACTCCATCAAAACAATCATTTAAAATTGTGTGCTACTATGTGCCAGGTCGCTGTTTTTTTAGTTGTTGATTGTTTTTTGAGATAGCTACACGCTTATTCCAAGTGGTGTTACGGTGTGCCAGGTCGCACTTTGAATGGTTCAAGTCTGGTACAAGCCCTCCATTAAATGAACAACCACCCCCTCGTAAAAATTCTGAACAAGCCCATGGCTAAAATTATAGGAAACGTGGGTTGCCCCAACATGCATTATTATTTATATTTTCTACCCCCTCCGTTCCTAAATATAAGTCTTTTTTATTAGCCACACCTAAGACAAGAACTTTTTTATTAGCAGTGAATCCCACATGTCATAGACACAAAAAGTATGGCAAGATCCCCTTAGGCAAGTCAAAGTGTGTCTAACAATTTGAGCAACTCAAGTTAGGCATGTGTGGCAAGTGTGGGAAAAATAATGTGGCAACATAAGACAAACATAGTCAAAATCCAAAGAGCCCCGTAATTTTTTGTGACATGCATGAACATTTGGTTAGTTAAATTTATAGTCAAAATTTGGCAAGGTGCATCAAATCAATACATGCAAGTATCAACAGGAAAGTCACGGCATGCATGCATGTGTTGTAATTCCTCCGGTTCCAAATATAAGTCTTTTTAGAGATTATAACAAGTGACTAGATACGAAGCAAAATGAGTGAATCTACAGCCTAAAATATGTCTACATACATCTGTATGTTGCATTCCATTTGAAATGTCTAAAAAGATTTCTATCGAGTGCAGTGCTTTGATGTGTTGCATAATTAATGCATCGGTAAATGCAAATTATTTAATATATTGAGTGCAGTGCTTTGATGTCTCGCGTCAAGTCGTACAAGACCAAGAAGTTTGATTACTACAACACCCTCTCCCTCGGGGACTGAGCTTTCGTGCCTTAACTGCACCTGCCTTTGGCTGCATGACAGGTGGGCAACCCACGTGTTGGGCCCGCCTGTCATAGACGCAAAGGCAGGAGCAGTAAGTCAATAAAGCTGCGTCCCTCCCTCGCGCATGAGCGTGGTGGCTGGAAAGACTAGTAGAAGCTTTCTCTACATGCTATCCCTACCGCATGAGGTGGACGAATATGCAGTAGTGGATTCGATATTGTAGAAGTAGTAGTAACATCATTGTTTGTCTTCTCGAAGAGGAAAAGAGCCAAGCACAACCCGAACATGGCAGTTGCGAACGCTCGCTTGGCAGTCTTTGTGTAGGGGTGGGGCGTGGTGCGGTGCCTTGGAGCATGCATACAGCCAGGCTCTTGCATGAGACAAAATTTGTATTTGAGCCCACTATTGTAGTACTAGTACTTGCTAGTATAGCCCTGTAAACCGAAAAGGAGTATTTACCTTTCTAGAGATTTCAACAAGCGAGTAGACTACATCGCATGCAGTACTCCCTCCCTTCTGGTTTATAGGGCTCAAATCTCAAATCTCATCAACCAAGGCATTTTGTGATTGGAGGAATGTATCTCGTACTTTATAAAACTACCCTAATTAAACTTATGCATTAATTACGTAGTTCTCTCGTTTTCCTCTCTGCCTTGGTCGCGGTGCACAATATTGAGCACTCCTGTATGACTAGCCGCTCTATCTACATGCGGGACATCAAAGCATCCGGACCCGCATGCCATCCACCAAATCACAGCGACGTGCTACAGTCGAGACTCACCGGTCACCCCGGTGTGGCTGTCATGACCCGTCATATCACAAAACCCACACCTTTGCCAGCAGTGGTAAAGTGGCCTCGAAGTTGGACTGGACGAAGCAACAATCATTTCACTGGAGTGCTCATTGAATCCCTTTCTCCCCTTTCTTGAAGAAAACCTCACTCCAGGCTACTCACTTCTGCCATTTTTCTTCTATAGCGACGAAGGAAAGGTGGGCGAATCACATTATATTGCTATATTTTCATTCCAAGAATCTTCTTTTTGCGAAGCACCGACCGATTCTCACAGCCTATTATTTTCTCATTTTCATTGTGATTGTGGTTTCCTTTCGATTGCTTTTTGTTTGTCAGTTCATTGATGGATCCTGGAGCACTAGGAAAAGAGTTGTCGGCGGACAGCCCACTGGAGACAGTGATTTCTAGGAAGCGAGCACCGACAAACGAGTTGACCATGTTGGCGGGCCAACCCATGGAGATGAAGAACTCCAAGAAATAAGCACTGGCCAAAGAGTTGACGACATTGGCGAACAAACTCCTCAAAGGAAGTTGGAAGAACAGCAAGGGCCCCACCGTGCCTACCCCAGAAACTCTAATGGCCACCTATGCAAGGATCAAGGCCGAGTTTGAGGAGATAGTCGCTGTTGAGAAGCAGTATTCCCCTAGCAAGGTGATGGCCCCCATCGAGGACGAGGAGATGGCCCCCTGAGGGATGGGATCCCCCGGTGAGCTGCACAAGGTAAAAAATAATGGTTTACCATAGTTGTGGTTTTTGATTATTTGCAATCTGCTTGCAAATATGTTAGGGTTGTGCAGGTGCCGGTGGACGTCCTTGATGATTCTGATGTCGCGGCCCGTCCTGTGGACAACGCCCCACAGATCGTTTTCGATGCCGCGGTCCGTCCTGGTGACATCGCCCCGAGATTGATTCTGATGCCATTGTCCATCCTGTGGACATCGCCCCAGAGATCGATTCCTATGTCGCGGTCAGTCCTATGGATATCACCCGAGATTGATTCCCATACCATTGTCCGTGCTGTGGTCATTGCCTGAGAGATCGATGATAATAAATAGTTGGTCGCGCTAATCCTTCAGGGTAGTTTGCATTGCCCTGTGTTTAATTACCAGAACGATGTGTGTTATCAAACCATCTTAGGGCTAGTGCACTGTCTTGTGTGAGCAGTACTTGCTACTTTTGTTTGATAGTGAATCATGCGAATCCTCTCCAAGTTATGGAAACAGATGTATCCTCACCAGCTATTGATGTAATATATGGCATGCTTAGATGTAAGTTTGAACTATTTATCATATCAGCAGGGCTGTTTGATGATTCTTGGTGTTAGTAGGCTAGCTATTGTGCGAGCTTTAGTACTTGCAAAACACTCACCGAAGAGAAACGTTTGGGCTAATGAGCTCATGGTACGCTTATACTTATCCGTCGTTGATCGGTCAATAACCTAAGATCCTAAAATTGTAGGCTTAGTCGACACAGATACATTCAGTCCTCATTTGGTTCATAGGGTAGGAAAATCATAGCAAAAGTACAGAGACGTACAACACAAAATGATAGCAGTACAGAAACATACTTCCTCCGTTCCAAAATAGATGACCTAGGCGGGGTAGTTTGGCCTAGTGGGTTTCAGTGATATGACGTGGTACATTGCGTGCAGTAAGTTTTCGCGTGTGGTAGCAGTATTGCGGGTAAAGTAAGTTTTCTTGAATAAGCGGAATTCAACAAAGTCATGATGGTTCCTTCGTCCGACCAACTTACAGTGGGAAAGGTTGGGCCTGTGATACGATGGGGGTAGACCAGGATAATTTTGTGCATGGAAGGTGGACCAGGATGGTCGACATTCCACATGTCAGCGAATGAAAGTATTCTTTACAATATAGGGGACGAGCAACGAGTATTCATTGTTTATTTTTGATGAAAGATATTGTCTCCACTGTTATGATGGAGGAGTGTGAAACACGGAAGCCCAGTGAACTTGGCATGTGCACCACTCCCTCCTTCCTCGTGTAATACTACCATACTGTTGACTATAAGGTTGGCTATAAGGATACAACTTTTTCTCACTTTCTCTCTATCTATTTCCTCTCAAATGTTTTTTACCTTTCATTTTTTAGACACAATTGTTTTTTATGCCTCTTTTTTAGAATTAGTTTTTTTATACCTAGGAGCACGTGTAGAGATGGGCTCTTGGAGAGCTCACTCCTTGACTTTGTCAATGCCTCTCTCTCCTCCACATAAGCGGCCTTATAGCCCAATATTTTACTGTTACTACTTGCTATGCATGCATGCGGCAGGTAGCTGGCATGTGAGGGGGGAGCGCGTGCGGGAAGGTTGGGGGGCGGGGGGTTCTAGTGGGCCAGGGCGGTCAGAAGCGGGCTTGGAAGCGGTCCGGACTCCCGCATGGCCCACCTCACATTATCACCATATATTTCTTGGAGTTCGTGCGCGGCGGGCGGGCGATCTCTTCTCCATCCCCCATCTCTCTCTTTTTAGCCAACGCCCGCCGAGTGATTAGATTTCTGCTATCGACCGTTTATTCAATTGCAACCCCACATGTCGGTGAAATTGCAAGACAACGCGTGTCCCCTCTAGTGAGCGGCGTGCGAGCCGGACTGTCGGGGGTGCGACGCGTATGAGTCATAAGTGTGCCGCCTTTTCCTTTAGAACTTGCAAAGCGTAACATTTTCGTGCGATCGATCGATAGAAATCCAGAACAAAATGATGAGGGCGGTGCTTTCCTGTGCTTTAGGCAGGCTAGTTTGAGTGATATGACATGCTACAGTGCCGTCCACTTGCTCCATTTTTATGTAAGCAAGAGTTTACACTCTTACGTGGGAGGAGTGCGAAACACGACGGATCTAATTTTGATCGAGGGATAACTATTCCCTGCCAAATAATGGAGCACTATTAGCAATTATAGCATGATAGTTAGGGCATCTCCAGCGCTGGCCCACAAATTTACACCGGCATATGTCCGAGAACGCTGATGGATGCCATCCGATGCTGCCCGCATTCCTTTTGACAACTATATGAACTAACCGAACGAAATTCGTGCAAACAAAGCAAATTTCAAATTAACCGGATGAAATTCATTGCACTTCGAAAACTTTTCCTACAAAGTGGACAAAATTCATTACATATTTTGCACAAGCCGTACTAAAACCTATTGTAAACCTAATCTAAACGATCGCCGATGCCCGACCACCATGTTCGGCCATGAACCCAAGAAAGCCGGCCATTACCTTTGCCTCCTCCTCATCCGCCTCAATAACCTCCTCCTCCGGAGCACAATGTTCTGAAGATTTCCACCTCCACGTCCCCGTCAAGTGGTTAATCGGCCGCCGATGTTTACCCCACCAAGCTTGGCATCGACTGAGTGGAGTAGCGGTGGCCTTCTTGGGACCAGAGCGGCGGCGACCTACCGTGTACTACTCTTCCTCGCTGCCGGCTGCGCCCGTGCACGTGCACCGGCTTCATGGTCATGGAGGCGGAGGGCTGCTAGGGGGGTGCCGGTGATCTCCTTCATCTGCTCCTGCAACAGTACATCGAGGAGAGCTTTGGAGCGCGCCCGGAGCGGAGCCGCCGATGTCCTTGGTCTGCTCCTGCGATAGTATGTCCAAGAAAGCTTTGGAGCACCAGGAGGGCATGGTTGGAGTGGTGCCGACAGAAGGAAGGGACCAGAGGAGAATGAGTGTGGGTCTTTGGCTATGGCTGGGAGCTGGGGCTCAAGTTAATATAGAGGGCGAATAGCAATGAGCCGTGGCAGACGGATGGACGGCTGGCGCCGGAGTAGGTTCGTCGGGCATGAATGCAGACGCTGCTTCAATGACTTAACTACAGGTATATTGTGTTACTAACATGTGGGCCCAATGGGCATCTGGCTTACATGTCAGTGACACACCAACTGCACCTGTAGTTAAGTTTGGTGAATGCAACATTGACGTTCTGGAGAGACGATGACCATTTCAGGCGGGAAGCGCGCGCTAGTGATGGAAGGGGTTTCGGTAGGTTAGGACGATCAGACGCTGGCATGGTGGTAAAATGTGAACTCATGGATGACGAGCCTTTGATGCATATGCGGCATGTATGGACAACCAGGCGTCCATGCAACCGCTCTTGTCGCCAGCTAGCCTTCGACGACCACCATTAGACACCACACAACCATGCATACCTTACGAATAATAGACGAATCAATCAGAAACACACTCGTGTGCAGTGGCACTATGATCGGTCGATCACGATAGTACATACTCCATACCATAGTACCCTCTCTAGCTAAGTTGTTTTATAGATTGTCGTTGTAATGGACGATATACATGAGCAAGGCGATCCCAAGTATGACTGTTGGTGTTGAGCCAGGTGAATACATGCTCGGCGTTCGTGTAGGCCTCCATCAAACATCTAAACAGTAATGTTAGGCACCGCCGGGGCGCGCAGGTGATGGGCTTGCCATTTGCGTTGCACCATGAGCAGGACTTTGATTGAGAGGGCGACGTGCATGCATTAGCATGGTTTGACAGCGTGAGTGTGAGTGTCTGACGCGAAGTATATCATTTTCATTTGGCTGACGAGTGTGTGTTGCAGCAATGAGTCCGTGGTTTGATTCCCCACATACGCATAATTTTGGTTTTTATTTATTTCTCCACTAATAGGTAGGCCCGCATAGATAGATAAAGAACATTAGTTGAAGAGGCGCATGCGGACTGTTTGACTGGTCAACCAAACAAATACGGAGCTATACGCTGAGCCAGTGACTGTATAATCACCATGTCTCGTATACAATGATTAAAGTGAGCTATCAAGATAAGTTCGATGACCGCCAATGCATTTTACTCGGTAATAAACGACCAGAATTGAAGGGGAATCCAAATTTCCTTCGTCTTCTGTCCTTGAGCTCTTGACAAACCAATGCCCTATACGGTTGTCCGGCCACTCCACCATAGAGCTCTCACCAAGCATCGTTCATGCCACTGCATCACACACTAACCGGTAAGGGAGCGATGGCATCCTACCACGCCGAGTTCCTCGCCGCCCACAACCACACACAAAATGGTAGGGAAGCGATGGCATCCCGCCGTGCCGAGTTCATCACCGCTCGCGACCTCGCACCTATGTGGGCGGAATTTGAAGCTGCCAAGGCCGAATGGGTAGTAGAGCAAGAGGCGGCCAAAGCTGCACAGAGGGAGCAGAAAAGTCAGAAAGCACTCAAGAAAAGAGAGGCCCTCCGCCGCAAGAAAGAAGAGGATGCACACACTGCTGCGGAGAGGTTGGCGGAGGTCCAAGCACGGTGGGGTGTCTCCGACAAAGCCGGGACAGAGAACAATGGCGTCTGGCCAGCATGTGAGAAGTAGTAGTACTAGTAGTTAGTGTTTGTGTCTGTATCTGAGTACGAACATGTACCAGTACTACTAGTTACTATTGTAGTTTTTAGAGAAAATTACCAGTACATTAGACTAGAATCAATGAAAAAATTCCTATCCTATGCATCAAATGGCATCTCTTTCTCTATAGGAATTGAGCTGCATGTCATCTCACTTCCTATAATTTCCATATTCCTATAAAATTCCTATCCTATGAATGAAAGGAGGCCTCTATTGGAGTAACTACTGTAGCTAGCAGTACTGCTGGTACAGTAGTTTTCCTCAGGAAGTGGAATTCAACAAAGTCATGATGGTTCCTTCGTCTGAAAAACTTCATAGTGGGAAAGGCTGGGCTTGTGATTCGACGGATCATTAGTCATTATTACTGTGGCGCGATGACCGGGGTGACTCTCCCTTGGAGTTCTGCATGCATGGCAAGTGGACCAGGATGGTCGACGTCACACATGTTGGCGAACGGAAGTATTCTTTCCGATAACGAGGAGCAAGGAAACCACGTGGTATAGTATCACTGCTGATTTATATTTATTTTTTATTTCTGATGAATGCTTGCGTTTCAACTCTTACGACGAAGAGTGCCAAATACACACATGCTGGATGTCCCACATGTTAGCAAAAGGGGTGGGACATGAACAGCATGGTAGAGTCCAGCACAAAAAAAGTGTGGTAGAGCATTTCCACTTATTCCACTTCTGGGTCGGAGACCACACGTAGTAGTACTAGTGGTATGAACGATACAAAGTGCGACCCGGAGAGAAAGACACGTCTAGTTGGAGGTCTCGGGGCATACACGTAAACAAATATAAAAGCTAATATGTGCCTCCAATTAATATAGTAGTAGTAGAGTACTTAGGCACGTACTCCATAACATCACCGTGCATTGCGCGTACAACATTTAGTGGTACGTAGTAAGAGACAAATGCCTATATGCCATGCATGTTCATACTATTTGTGCCTTTCGACTTCACTTATTGCGCTACATTACTCAGGTTCGTACGTCCACTCCTGGGTACATGTTCGTCTTGTAGTTCCAGTCCCACGTGTTCTTCATATAGATGGGACGATCCTTGCATGACACGTGCACCTTGATGCTAGATGTCTCGCGTGTTGGCAAAAGGATGAACAAAGCTCACATAAAAAAAGAGTGGAAGAACATAGATTCCCGATGACCGAGAAGGAGCAAGGAACCTCGTGGTAGAGCGTCTGCACTCATAATATTTTATATTATTCAACGATATAAAATCAACCAATCATCTCCACAGTGGACTGGAAGAGTACGAAACACGACATCCTAGTGTAGTTACATCATACTAGTACATGGCTAACCCATGCTATCACCATATTTCTTGGCTCCCGTGCAACACCTAGCTCTTGTAATTCACAAGCCCGTATTGCTTCTTGCTCCTCATCTCTCTCAAAGTGCCGCGGGATGGCATTTTTGCTGTCTATTGAGGTCGATTAACTCATCACATGTTAGCGACATGCCAAGATCATTCTAAAAAAATAGTATTGTACTCTATTGTTATGCCAAGAAGAGAAAGTGCTTTGACCGATAGACCAAACGAGACAGGCGTGCCGTGCCATGAGTGGGTCCAGTTTCTCGTTTTGAACTCGTTTAGAACACTTAGTTTTCACTATTAATAAGATTGTATATAGGGCCTAATGTATTCTTCAAGGATGCCTTTGACTATTGATAGGATTTTATATAATTTGAAAATTATATCATTCAAAGATCCTTTCACGTTTCGTTTAAAAAAAATCCTTCCATGTATGAATTTGACTGTATGCTTTGAGCAACTTGCATGCCCTATACTACTCCTGTTTGGATACTCTAACTTAGTTAGAGGTTAGACTAACTCATGACTAACCCTGAACTAACTGTAGCCAAAGAGTGTTTGGGCGACATGGTTAGATTGATAATAAATGCACTTGATGGAGAGGCAAAAGTGATGTTTTAGTGGGCCCAATGAGAACTATCTCCAGTTAGCACCTCTTGGGTGGGATAGTTTTTTTTGGTGGGTATGGCACAACTTGCCCCAATTTAACCCTCATGCTTGGATACTTTAGGGCTATTTGAGCCCCAACTAGAACAAACTAACTCTAACCCATGGATCCAAACAGGGCCTATGGCTAGCCTCGACATGGAGCAGTCGCGTGCACCGGGAAGCGGCGCTCTCTCGGCCATTGCACTGCTTGAAAGCCGATGCTAGTGAGAGGTCGCCTCCGCTCTGGCCAGGCATTAATGCGGCACAGACGCTCTACGGCAACGCTGACCATTTCATGCGGGAAGCGCACGCTGGCAAGGGAGTATTGGTTTTGAATCGTTTCAGGTGTAGTACTGGTAGTTTGTAAAACTACTCAACTATTGCACTCAGTTTCCTAAGAAATTGTGGTAAAAACGTTACTCCACAGCCTGCTTCCCTTCTCCTTCCCCTTCCACTGCCCGCACAAGTCCGCGCGAAGTGACCGGTCAACCCTTGTATAGGAGTGCTAGCACAAAAAGATGCATGCATGACCACTAAAATTTCTAGATTAAAGCGCCACCCCGGCGGGAGTATGGCGTATGTTGTTACCTTCGGCCGGGCCATGGCTACCAGGTGACGGCGACTAGAGAAGAGGCGGCGGGAGGGGAATGAATGCAGCTACTGTTTGGGTTCGCCGTCCGGCTTAAATAAATGTGCACCATCATGTGTACCCGCGGGTGCACAAATTGTAACACACGTGTCTGATTAAGTGGGCGTTGTCGTGGTCCTAAGACTGACAGTAGAAAGGTGGGTAGGTATGGAGAGGCAACATCTCAGCTATGGTGAAGGTGTACACACGAGATTTACGAGTTCAGGCCCTTCTTAGTGGAAGTAACAACCCTACGTCTCGGTGCCCAAAGGCGATCGATTGGATTATGTGTGTGATATTACAGGGGGTGTGAACCCTTGTGCCAGAGGAGGGGGTGGCTTATATAGAGTGCGCCAGGACCCCAGCCATCCTCAATTACAAGGGACTTAATGTACATAAAGTGGGGGCGTTACTGGTAACGCCAGCCTTAAGTGTTGTTAATGACCTTGAAGACTACAGAGTGAACGCCTGTCCATTGCCATGCTGAGTGACTCCTGGTCTTGATAGGTCGAGTGATTCCCTAGATGGTCGAGTGACGGTAGGGAGGAGGACTCCTGAGTGACATGACTGTCGAGTGGATTGCACTCGACGTCTTCGACCGGGGGTCTCTTGCTGTCTCTTGGAGTTCTTATCTTCTAGGGTAGTGACCTTGGGTAGGACGTATAGGTCAGGCCTATGACCCTACCCCAGGTCTGTATCCTCATCGGTAGCCCCCGAATGGATTAAGGTTCGAGTGGAAAGTAGGTTGAAGTTGAACTTGCTCTGAGCTATGCACCTTCGCAATTGTTTTCTGCAAGATTGAAAACTCACGTTGGTACTTCAGCGTCGACTCAGCCCACTTGATCCATTCAGTGAGTTGTCGATTGAACTTGTGACATCATGTGTCGAGTGCCGTATTAGAGTGCGGGATCTCGGGCACGATTGACTGCTGTGTATCCCGGATTTCGCGGGATACGAAATTTTGGGGAAGCACGTGGGACGGAGGGCGCCAAAGCGGGCGGAACGGATAAGCAACACTGCCTCGATTTTTGCGCCGCCTTTTTTGCCACGTACGTTGCGTGTGACTGTTGCGGGATTTGACAGGATTGCCTGGTCCCACACGTCAGTCACTCGGAACCAACCCTTTATAAGGTGACGGGGCCGAGGTGTCTGCACTGTGCATGCCTGTTCCTCCTTCTTTGTCCTTCGCCTCTCCACCGCGCCCAGCTCTTCCGCTCTCGACGCTGCCGCTCTGCCACCATGGTGAAGGACAAGACGGCCGCACTAGAGCGCGCAAAGAAGGTGGCGGGGGCGGCGAAAGGCAAGAAGCAGAACCGCGGGTCGTCGTCGCACGCGGGGCTACCGCCGGGCTAGATCCAGGGCGATTGGATCCAGTCTTTGGTCCGACAAGAGGATCTGGTTGAGCTGGCGGAGTCCGGGCTAATCGCCAAGGGAGCGGCATGGCTGCCGGAGGGGGAGATGGAACTGCAGCCTCAACCGGGTGAGTGTGTACTGCTCGCCACTCACGTCGACCGGGGTTTTTCGCTGCCTCCGCATCCTTTCTTCCGAGGATTCTGAATTTCTTTGGTGCTCAACTCCACAATTTTTCTCCCAACACCATCACGTATTTGGCCGCATTCGTATCGATGTGTGAGAACTTCTTAGGGTGTCGACCGCACTGGGGTCTTTTCAAACATATCTTCACCATCCGCTCCCAGTCGGTCAAAAAAGCAAAGTCGAGTGACTCAAAAACCCATGTCATCCAGATGTGTGGGGGTTTAGGTATCCAAAAGAGGCATAGGAGTGCCTTCCCTGCCATGACTCTCCCTGAATCTGTTAGAGGCTGGCAGTCGACCTGGTTTTACTGCCAGGACATCATAGCTCCAGGCCAGTCGACTGGTCTTCCCCACTTCACATTCTACCATGTTCAGACCCCTGCCCCACTCAAAGTGACTGCTGCTGAGAGCGTGGAGACGAAGATGTTGGTGGAGAAAGTGGTCCAACTTATTAATGAGGGCATCACCGGCCTAGACCTGCTGGATGTGTTCCTCAGTCGATGCATCCAGCCTCTTTAGGCCCGTGATCATCCCATGTGGTTGTACTCCGGACCGGATGACACCGCTCGGGTCCATCCAAAAGAAGTGTCGCCCAAGACCGTGGCTTTGTGGCTAAGGAGCATCACAGGCAACCAGGACAACCCCAGAGGATCTAGGCGAGTCATCCCCTTCGGTGATGATAATCCGCCTGACAAGGTATGCTCTTTGTCCCGACTGCTTCACGCTTACATTCCGACTGTACTTGATGTTGACTGACTTTTACTCGACTGATTTGTCCTGTAGGTATTCACTGAGATGCATTTGATGCCCAACAGCGAACAAGCTTTGGAGCAGGACCAGGAGGGAGAGGACAGTGCGGAGGAGAATGGCGACTGGGAGTCTCCGGATGAAGAGGAGGAGGAGGAGAGCGAGGAGTCGGGCGATGAGGAAGAAGTCGACTAGCCGCTGCACTCCGAACATCGATCCAAGCAGCACCATGACCCGTCCGGCGGGCGCGGGAAGAACGTGGCTCCGAGTACCCACACTCACAAGCGCACTCGTACGTCGACTCCAGAGCCATCGGAGAAGGTGGCCAAGCAGCCCAAAGTTGTTCCCCCCAAGGCTTGAAAGACTTTGCCACGGATCAAGATGGACGTCCCTGTTGCTTCGGGGTAAGTGTCTCGCTTGTGTTTACGTAGATCGACTGAAGTTTTTGTTCTGACCAACCGAATCATGTATCTTTCTAGTCCCACCTCTGCTGCCACTGACATGCTCAGACCCAAGGCACTAGGAGACGAGGAGGCCACGTCACGAGTTGGTAAGCCCGTTCGACCAGGCTTCATTAAGTTGAGTGGATCGCCAATTGGCAGAGTTTATGATATTTCTGTCTTTCAGTAGATCTGCAAGAGGTCGTCGTGCTCCCTGATGATGAAGAAGAAGTGCCTCTATAGGAGAGGAGGAAGAGGAGTGGGGGCTCAGGTAGGAGGAGGCTTGAAGTTCAAGTCCCTCAGTCGATGCTTTGCGCTTGAGGCGGTGGTCGAACGTTCCGGAGAGCCGGTTCGGACCAACATCACATTCGCCAGCCCGCTGACGACTGATCGTCCGTCAGGCTCGACCGCACCGACTCCCGCCGCTCCAGTGCAACTCCACGCATCTGACCCAGCAACTGCTTCGACTACCCTACATCCATCACTCTTAACTGTGTATCAGACCCCGGACGACTCACCGAGTGCCGCTAGGGAAGCTCTTCGCTAGGTGAACCTTGTCATGGAGCAGGTGAAGGTGATGCACGAGGCTAGCCAGGTGGCTTACAATGCTAGTACTGGCCTTCAGACCAATGTTCAGGTCAGCAAAACCCCGACTGAACTTTCGAATTTTGTTTCTTTAGACCAATGTTCCGATCACCCACTGGGGTGTTTATTTGCTTAGAGTTTAGTTAATCTTCCACTCCGCTCGACTTGAGTTGAGTCTTAGTAAACTTTCTGAACTAGTGGTGGCACGCTAAGTGCACCCACTGGGTGTAGTCCCCGAGACCACGGTCGACTGCTGGTAGTCGACCGAGGTCTTAGAATGTACCTCTTTTTTTTGAACTCACGCTGAGCAGACCCTGCTGAGTATTGATTTGAACCAGTGGGGGCATGCTAAGTGCACCCACTCGGTGTAGTCCCCGAGACTACTGTTGAATATTTGATTCGGCAGTAGTCTTATAGTAACTTTTCACTCTCACTGTCTCTTATTTCTGTTGACTGAGATATCAATCTTGCTGACTGCAGAGGTCTTGTGATCTTGGAGCTTGACTTTACGAGTTAAAGAAAAAGCATATCAGTGTTGAATTTGACCTTGAACTCGCAAAGAAGAATCTCAAGACTGCTCAACAAGAGACGGCCATCATGGGAGGTAACCATTCGACTGCCTTGTCTGCTTAGTAGTTCGCGCTTTCCATTGCCTTTCATTTAGTCTCTTTGAACCGAGTGACTTCACACAAGCAGATGTGCATAGTGAAAACCTCCAACTTTAGGCTCGTCTGAAGAGTGTTGTTTCTTTAGAGAGAATGAAGGAGGCTTTGGAGAAGAAGGACCTAGACCTTGCTGCTTCTTAGAAGGAAGCACGTGAAAAGACGACGCTTGCGGACCAGAAGCTGGATTCAGTCGGCAAATTGGAGGATGAGAACGCGAAGTTGAAGACCCCATCTCGGACGCTAATCGGGAAGTCGAGAAACTGAAGAAGGACAATGAGAACCTGACCACTGAAGTCGGCGGCCTCGGAACCAAGACGGGCAAGCTAGAGTCCTATCTGGAACAGCTTGCCGCGAAGCTTGTCCTGAAGCTTGAAGGTATGGTCATTCGATTGGTTAATCGTCGTTGACTGAAGTTTGTTATAATATTGTCGACTCATTTTTTTTCGCAATGGAACAGAACTTTGTCGGGACTTTGAAGCTGAAACTGGGTGGGTCGAGACAGGTCTCGACCCCATCAATTGTCCCGTGGAAGATGACGTTGTGATGGACTTGCTACGGTTGGAATCGCGCTTGGATGGTGCGGTTGCTTATCTAGCTCGACTGAAGGCGGCGATGACCTGAGTGGAGGCTGAACTCTGGCCTTAGGCGGAACTTTCTCAAGACCTCGAGTCGATGATGACTCGACTCAATCAGATTCTTGGCCGAGTGCAAGAGTGGAAGAAGTCCTCTACTCGCTGTGGTGCTGACGTCGCCTTATCATTGGTTCGAGTGCACTGCAAGAAGGCTAAAGAAGAGAAGCTGGCGGCCCTCAAGGTAGCTAACACTAAGAAGCACTCCTTCCAGTCTTTCATGGACACCTTCCTCGAGGCAGCCACTCATACTGTCGACAGCATCGATCTTGACAGCTTTTGCGATCCAACCAGCCCTTCTCCCGCTGAGTGACTGAAAACCATTATGCCTCACCTTTATTTGCCTCGGAATGCCGAGTGATTTTGTAATCGTTAAAACTCCTTCGGGCCTGACACCCGAGTACTTTTAATCTGTGGTTAGGAACCTTCGGATTTATCTTTGAATATGTTGCGTTCATCTTCGAGTGAAATCCGTTCTTCTCTCAGATCAGTTTCTCTTTGTTCGATTCAGCTTCTGAAGAAGGTTCAGCAGTTGACCAGTTGGACGAGCCTTGGGCAGTATTGATCAGCTCACCAGCAAGGCACTTAGCAATGGTCTTGACGTTACTGTCATTAGCAAGGCACCAACCGTTGGATGGGCCTTTGACAGTGCGCACAATCTCGTCCTTCTTCTTGACGATGCAACCCCCGGGAGAGGGGGAGGGGTCGTGGTCGACCCGCACCACTCAGTGGGGCCGGCAGCTCATCAACGAGGCACTCAGTAATGGTCTTAACATCCCTGAAAGTGGCTCGCCTTGGCGACGCGCTCAATTTCGTCCTTCTTCTTGATGGTGCAACTCTGGAGTGGAGGTCGTGGTTGACCCGCACTTTGCTAAGTCCCCGAGCGAGAAGATCAGTTTTCACTCGGGAGGATTTTTAAAACTTAGGCGAGTACTGGACTGCAGCTAAGCCTCCGAGTGGGAGGATTGCTCACCACTCGGTAGGATTTTTTAAACTTAGGCGAGTACTGGACTACAGCTAAGCCCCCGAGTGGGAGGATTGCTCACCACTCGGTAGGATTTTTTAAACTTAGGCGAGTACTGGACTGTAGCTAAGCCACGGAGTGGGAGGATTGCTCACCACTCGGTAGGATTTTTTAAACTTAGGCGAGTACTGGACTGTGGCTAAGCCCCCGAGTGGGAGGATTGCTCACCACTTGGTAGGATTTTTCAAACTTAGGCGAGTACTGGACTGCAGCTAAGCCCCCGAGTGGGAGGATTGCTCACCACTCGGTAGGATTTTTCAAACTTAGGCGAGTACTGGACTGTGGCCAAGCCACCGAGTGAGAGGATTGCTCACCACTCGGTAGGATTTTTCAAACTTAGGCGAGTACTGGACTACAGCTAAGCCCCCGAGCGAGAAGATTTGCTCACACAATCTCATCCTTCTTCTTGCCGATGCAGCCCCGGGGGGGCATGGCTGACCTGTACCGTTTGGTAGGACTTTTTAAACTTAGGCGAGTATTGGACTGCAGCTAAGCCTCCGAGTGAGAGGCAGACTCGCCACTCGGTAGGATTTTTATCACTTAGGCGAGTACTGGACTGCAGCTAAGCCCCCGAGTGAGAGGCAGACTCATCACTTGGTAGGATTTTTATCACTTAGGCAAGTACTGGACTGCAGCTAAGCCCCCGAGTGAGAGGCAGACTCATCACTCGGTAGGATTTTTATCACTTAGGTGAGTACTGGACTGCAGCTAAGCCCCCGAGTGAGAGGCAGACTCATCACTCGGTAGGATATTTATCACTTATGCGAGTACTGGACTGCAGCTAAGCCCCCGAGTGAGAGGCAGACTCATCACTCGGTAGGATTTTTATCACTTAGGCGAGTACTGAACTGCAGCTGAGCCCCCGAGTGAGAGGCAGACTCATCACTCGGTAGGATTTTTATCACTTAGGCGAGTACTGGACTGCAGCTAAGCCCCCGAGTGAGAGGAGGACTCATCACTCGGTAGGATTTTTATCACTTAGGCGAGTATTGGACTGCAGCTAAGCCCCCGAGTGGGGGGCAGAGTCATCACTCGGTAGGATTTTCCCTTCAACTTAGGGGAAACAGATTCGCAGCTAAGCCCCCGAGTGAGAGGCAGACTCATCACTCGGTAGGATTTTCTCTTCAACTTAGGCAAAACAGATTCACGGCTAAGCCCCCGAGTGACAGGCAGACTCACCACTCGGTAGGATTTCCTCTTCAACTTAGGCGAAACAGATTCGCAGCTAAGGCAATATGTAAAAAATAAACAGCAATCATTCGGAACACTGTAAAATTGTGTCTTTTGATAACCAAACTAAAAGGTACTTCTTATTACATCTCATCAGTCTAAATACTTAAGAGTAAAAAGGGCGGAGCAGTTCCGCGTTCCAAGCACGTGGTTGATCTTTGTTGTGCTCGACGTTGAAGAGACGATATGCTCCGTTGTCGAGCACTCTGGTGATGACGAAAGGGCCTTCCCAAGCAGGAGCGAGCTTGTGTGTCTTCTGCTGGTCCACTCGGAGAACCAGGTCTCCTTCTTGAAATGCCCGACCCCTTATGTTTCTGGCATGGAATCAACACAAGTCTTGCTGATAAATGGTCGACCGGATCAAGGCCATCTCTCTTTCTTCTTGCAGAAGATCGACCGCATCTTGCCGAGCCTGCTCTGCTTCCTCTTCTGAGAAGAGTTCGACTCGGGTGCGTTGTGGAGCAAATCACTCGGGAGTACGGCTTCAACTCCGTAGACTAAGAAGAATGGAGTTCGTCTAATCGACCGATTAGGAGTTGTCCTCAATCCCCAAAGCACCAATGGGAGCTCATCAACCCAAGCCCCTGATGCATGCTTGAGGTCACGCATCAACCGGGGTTTCAGCCCTTTGAGAATCAATCCATTCGCTTGCTCAGCCTATCCATTCGACTGAGGATGAGCGACCGAAGCGTAATCGACCCTCGTGCCTTGGGAAACACAAAAGGCTCTGAATTCATCAGAGTCGAAGTTCGATCTGTTGTCCGTGATGATGATGTGCGGAACACCATATCTGAATATCAATTCCCTGATGAAGCTCACAGAGTACTTGCTTCAAGGTTTTTAATGTGCTTGGCTTTGATCCACTTGGTAAACTTGTTGACTGCCACCAGCACGTGGGTAAATCCGCTCCTGCCGGTCCTCAGAGGTCCAACCATGTCCAATCCCCAAACAACAAAAGGCCAGACGAGTGGAATAGTCTTTAGAGCTGATGCAGGTTTATGGGACATGTTGGAGTAAAACTGACATCCTTCACGCGTGTCCACTATTTCTTTTGCCATCTCATTGGCACGTGGCCAGTAAAATCTGGCTCAGTATGCTTTGGCCACGATGGTCCGAGAGGATGCATGGTGACCACAGGTCCCAGAGTGAATATCATTGAGGATCATTTGGCCTTCTTCTGGCGTGATGCACTTCTGGCAGACCCCAGTTACACTTTCTCTGAACAACTGACCCTTTATCACGGTAAAGGCTTTAGATCGTCGGACGATCTGTCGAGCCTCTTCTTCATCCTCTGGCAGCTCTTTCCTAAGAATGCATGCAATGTACGGCACTATCCAGTCGGGAGTGATGGCCAACACCTCCATGACTAAGTCGACCTCGGTTGGGACTTCGACTTCAGTCGGATCTGTGGCGCTCTTGGGCTATGGTGATTCTTCAGTGAAAGGATCTTCTTGTTCTAAAGGAGAATGAATATGTTCCAAAAACACATTACGGGGAATGGCCTCTCTCTTTGAACCTATCTTTGTCAACTCATTTGCAGCTTGATTTTTCAGTCGAGGTATATGGTGAAGCTCCAATCCTTCAAACTTCTTTTCCAGCTTTCTTACTACATTGCAATAACCAGTCATGGCCGGGCTCCTGACATCCCATTCCTTCATCACTTGATTAACCACCAAATCGGAGTCACCATAGACCATAAGGCGACTGACGCCGAGTGAAATGGCCATACGCAACCCATATAAAAGTGCTTCATATTCGGCTTCATTATCGGAGGAATCAAAATGGATCTGGAGAACATAGCTAAGCTTGTCTCCACGGGGGGATACCAATACTACCCTAGCACCTGAACCATTCAGCATCTTGGAGCCATCAAAGAACATAGTCCAATGCTCTGAGTGCACTTGAGTCGGCAATTGCTGCTCAATCCACTCGGCGAGGAAATCTGTGATTGCTTGGGACTTGATAGCTTTTGCCTCAAACTTGATATCCAATGGAAGGAGTTCAATCGCCCATTTTGCCACTCGACCACTTGCATCTCTGTTATTCAGAATTTCAGATAGTGGTGCGTCGCTGACGACTGTAATGGAGTGATCAAAGAAATAATGTGCAACCTTCTTCATGGTCATGTATATTCCATAGACAAGCTTCTGATAATGTGGATATCGTTCCTTGGATGGAGTCAAAACTTCAGAGAATAATAAACTGGGCGCTGAACCTTGTAAGCTTTTCCTTCCTCTACTCGCTCGACCGTCAGTACTGTACTGACAACTTGTCCAGTGGCTGCAATGTAAAGCAGTAAAGGCTCTTTGCTGATTGGCGCAGCGAGCACCAACTGGGTGGACAATAGGGTTTTGAGCTCTGCAAACACTGCATCGGCTTCCTTAGTCCACTCGAACTTATCAGACTTCTTCATCAGTCGGTAAAGAGGCAAGGCCTTTTCACCGAGACGAGAAATGAATCGACTCAAGGCGGCCAAACAACCAGTCAACTTCTGAACGTCATGCACTCGCACAGGGTGTTTCATTTGGAGGATAGTATCAACTTTTTCTGGATTGGCGTCGATCCCTCGTTCGGAAACAAGAAAACCGAGTAACTTTCCTCCTGGAACTCCGAATGTGCACTTTGGCGGATTAAGCTTGATATCATACCTTCTTAGGTTGGCAAAGGTTTCCGCGAGGTCAGTCAATAGGTCGGAACCTTTGCGAGACTTGACCACAATGTCATCCATGTATGCTTCCACATTCCGACTGATTTGAGTGAGTAGGCACTTCTGAATCATTCTCATGAATGTGGCTCCCGCATTTTTAAGACCAAATGGCATGGTGACATAGCAAAAGCACCCGAACGGGGTGATGAAAGCTGTTTTTATTTCAGTGGGACCATATAGTCGGATCTGATGATACCCGGAATATGCATCCAAAAAAGACAAGCGCTCACACCCCGCGGTCGAGTCAACAATCTGATCGATACGAGGGAGAGGGAAGTGATCTTTAGGGCAGGACCGATTGATATGCTTGAAATTGATGCACATACGATGTGAATCGTCCTTCTTAGGGACCATGACTACATTGGCAAGCCACTCGGAGTGGTAGATGTCACGGATGAACTCTACTGCTAGCATCCGAGCCACTTCCTCGCCAATCGCTTTCCTCTTCTGCCGGCGGACCGCCGAAGATGCTCTTTGATGGGTTTTATCTTGGGGTCGACACGCAAATGGTGCTCAGCCAGTCCCCTGGGTACACCTGGCATGTCAGAGGGTTTCCATGCAAAGATGTCCCAGTTCTCACGGAGGAACTGGATGAGCGCTTCTTCCTATTTGCTGTTGAGTGTTGTTGATATATGAATCGGTGCGGCATTGGGATCGGTCGGGTGAATATGAATCGGCTTTGTTTCACCAGTCGACTGAAATGCAGAATCCATAGCAGGCTTCTTTGCTCGGAGCAAAGCACTCGGATCTGTATTCTTCTGATACTCTTGGAATTCAACTGCTGCCATCTGCGCATCGGCAATTTTGGAACCTTTCTGGAAGCATTCCTCTGCTTTCTGCCAATTGCCAGTAACTGTGATCACACCTTTGGGGCCAGGCATCTTCAACTTGAGATACACATAACATGGTCGAGCCATAAAACGTGCGTAGGCTGGCCTACCTAGAATGGCATGATAAGCACTCTGGAAATCCACGACTTCAAATGTCAACTTCTCCTTACGGTAATGCTTGGAATCACTGAAAACCACATCAAGCGCGATCTGGCCGAGTGATTCGGCTTTCTTTCCAGGGATAACACCATGAAAACTCATATTGCTCTCGCTAAGTTTAGACATCGGAATGTCCATCCCTTCAAGGTTTTAGCATAAAGGATGTTCAGACCACTGCCACCGTCCATCAGCACTTTAATCAGTCTAGTGCCTCCAACCACAGGGTCGACCACCATTGCTTGCCTCCCGGGGGTGGCTACACGAGCAGGATGGTCAGACTGGTCGAATGTGATGGTTTTCTAAGACCATTTCAGGTATGTGGTCGTCGTCGCCGGAGCGACCATATTCACTTCTCTGTTGATGACTTTCAATCGACTCTTGCTCTCAACATCAGCAAAAATCATCAGGGTTGAATTGACTTTGGGATAAACATCGTCTTCTTCCTCATCCTCGTCTCTGTTTGACTCCTTTCCTCTTTCACTGGGTTGATCTCCTCGGAACTACTGGATTAGGTGTCGACACTATCGAGTGGTGTGTTTAGGGTAAATCAGAATCCCCTCTTCATCCTTCTTCATGTGGATGTGACACAGTAAATCCAACACATCATTTCCTGCCTGATCCTTCACTTTCTTAGGGGGCCAGGGCCCCTTAGGTTTTCCCTTAAACTTTCCTTGAGCCACCGCTGCGATCTCACCGGGTGCTGCGGGCTCGGCCTTACGCTTCTGTTTCCGATTGGAATTACCTCCACCGGTCTCTTGGCCGACTGGCTTACTCTTTCCGCTACGGAGTCGATCATATTCTTCCCAGTTAGCATACCAGGTGGCTATTTCCATCATCTGAGTCAGAGTCATATCACCAGTCTGATCGAACTTCAGGACCAACTCTCAGTATTTGATGCCCTCCTTGAAGGCGCACACTGCTTGATGCTCTAATACATTTTCAACGGTGTGATGCAAAGTGGTCCACCTCTGAATGAAATCTCTCAAAGTCTCAGTCGGCTTCTGCACACAATGCTGCAACTCGGTCAAACCTGCTGGTCGTTTGCAAGTGCCTACGAAGGTTCTGACGAACACTCGAGCCGGCTCTTCCCAACTGTATATACTGCTCGGAGCTAACTTAGTCAACCACGCTCGGGCCGACCCTTCCAACATCAGAGGAAGATGTTTCATTGCTACTTCATTGTTTCCACCGCCAATCTGCACTGCCACTCGGTAATCCTCAAGCCAAGTTTCAGGCTTGGACTCTCCAGTGAACTTACTGACTCCGGTCGCCAACCTGAAGTTGGGACAAATCACTGCCGCCCTGATGGCTCTGCTAACACTCTGGACCGGAAACATGCACTCTGCTGCCACTTGGACGATCTCTGCCAGGGTCTTCTCTATGCACTCTGTTCCGGTCGACTAGGCCTTGAACGAGGATGGATCTCGCATTGAAGCCTGGCTCTCTTGGGTCGACTGATGATCTGCGCTCGCCATTGTGACGGCATCTGTCATCGTTCTGTCGAGGCACATATGACGCACTCCTTGGAGGAGGCGTGGGTACTCGATGATGATTGTCGCGGTCGAGCGAATGATCATACTGTCCACGGCCCTCATGCCGCAGTGGCGACCTTGGGCTGTGGGCCGACTGAATTGTATCCGCTACTACGGATCTGCTGTGAATCCTATTCCGCGACTGAGACACAACTGAGTTCTGCCCTCCTGGTGCTTGGAGCAAGGCCCGGATCTACATCAGCCCTCTACCAGCCTCCGACTGGGAAGGTTGGATCGACTCTGCTATTCGGGTCGCAGCTGGGAGGTTCTGAATCGGAGTATGGTATACCTTAGGTGGAGGCGGGAAAAGCTGCCGTCGACTGGACTCATGGACCCGCTCCCGAGCGCGCTCGTCGAGAGCATGCTGAAGGTTATCCAGTCGAGTGTGCTCAGCCAAATTAGCTAGGAACACCTCTTCCAAGGCCCGAGCCTCGGGGGTTTCTCCAACGATGGGCGTGTGGAGTGCATCCATGTTGCAGTGACGAAGTTCTTCCCTCTGCTGTGAAGAGAGGGGTTCGGGTTGGTACTCCTCGTGGACGCATGACGGATCGCCGCCCCCGTCTCCGCCGTCTTCACGGCAGAAACCAGGTGGACTGTGAGGCCCGTCGACCATCAAGACTTTAGCCGTAGGGTCGCTGCTATCGCACTCGGATGCGGTCTCCGCGGGGCCAGTTGACAGATCGAACAGGCCGTGGAGAGTTTCGTCGGGCTCGATTGCCGTGACTTGATGGGTGGCTGAACGCCGAGCCACCACGTGCTTCACCCACCACTAAAGCCGCGATCAACCGGACCGCTTGCGGCGGCGAACAGCGGGGAGTGAAAACACCATCGGAGCCGACTGATACTGAGTCGACGGCTGCGGGAGAAGGACGCCGCGAACGCACGTGCGAAAGTGCGTCGCCCCTCGTACGAGGAGCGCCTCAATGTCTAGGGGAGCTTCTTGAAGCCACGCGGAGTCATCGGCGACGAAAACGAGCGTGCCGAGACGGACCTTGCGGCCCTCAGTCAATCTGCCGCCGGAAACCATGATGATGATGATCGGTAAAACTTGCAACTTCACCAACAAGTCACTAAGACACCTGCCCCAAGGTGGGCGCCAACTGTCATGGTCCTAAGACTGACAATAGAAAGGGGGGTAGGTATGGAGAGGCAAGATCTCAGCTATGGTGAAGGTGTACACACGAGATTTACGAGTTCAGGCCCTTCTCAGTGGAAGTAACAGCCCTACGTCTCGGTGCCCGGAGGCGGTCGATTGGATTATGTCTGTGATATTACAGGGGGTGCGAATCCTTGCGCTAGAGGAGGGGTTGGCTTATATAGAGTGCGCCAGGACCCCAGCCATCCTCCATTACAAGGGACTTAATGTACATAAAGTGGGGGCGTTACTGGTAACACCAGCCTTAAGTGATGTTAATGACCTTAAAGACTACGGAGTGAACGCATGTCTCTTGCCACGCTAAGTGAGTCCTGGTCTTTGATAGGTCAAGTGATTCCCTGGATGGTTGAGTGATGGTAGGGAGGAGGACTCCTGAGTGACGTGAATGTCGAGTGGATTGCACTCGACGTATTCGACCGGGGGTCTCTTGCTGTCTCTTGGACTTCTTATCTTCTAGGGTAGTGACCTTGGGTAGGACGTATAGGTCAGGCCTATGACCCTACCCCAGGTCTGTATCCTCATCAGGTGTCACATAACTGGTGTATGTGTGAGAGAGAGAGATTCTGAGAGACAGAGTGCATGTGTGCGACTCTACTCTTCGGACATGTACTTAACCTTTTGCATCGAGATATAAGTATAATGGTATTATAATTTAGCTAGTGATTTACGTGGCCATGTTAACGTGGTTGTGTAAAAAAATGTCACTTCCTGCTCGTGATTTGCGTTATATAATTACAAGCAAGATGCTCGTGCATTACAGGGAACATCAATGTGCATTTTTTTTAAAACACCTATTGTGATTGACCCATGCAGGAGTAATCCCATGTGTAAAAACTAATGATATCTCGAGAATTTTATCGGAAAAATGGTATCTCGAGAATGTCATCGAAAAAATGAAAGATGAGAGATAAGGTGAGGAGGAGTAGACCGTGGTGGTGACTGGTGGTCGGTCTGGGCAGAGGCATGGGGATGGACGCTGCCGGCAGGCGGCAGCGGCCACCATGCTATATTGTTCCAGAGACTTCCTTTTTTAATTGCTCAACAATGAGGTTATGGGAGATAAGGATGTGAAGAGAGGTGCGGGTATCTTTTGTAAAATTGTCATAGTTTGCTTTCTATCTGTCAGATATAGATCGGACGGTCTATACTACAAGATGGTAGGCACACCATCATCGCCAACTCGGTTTTTATAAGGGTAGAGATGATAAGTTTGCTAACTACTAAAGTAAAGTGGAATTTATCCATGTTATACAAGTAAATTAAGGTGATTCTTTATCATACGGGTAAAGTTGGATGAAGGGTGGTAGGAACAAATGCTCTACCTAAAGAATGTGTGTGTGAGATGGAGTCTTAGTGTGTGGGGGGGGGGGGTGGCGTGTGTGTGTGTGTGTGTGAGAGAGAGAGAGAGAGAGAGATGGAGTCTTAGTGTGTGTGTGTGACGGAGTCTTAGTGTGTGTGTGTGTGTGATGGAGTCTTAGTGTGTGTGTGTGGGGGGTGCGTGCATGTGTGTGTGTGTGTGGGTGGGTGGGTGGGTGCGTGTGTGTGTGTGTGTGTGTGTTTGTGTGTGTGTGCAGTGGCGGAGCCAGAATTTTTGTGAAGCCTGGGCGAGTTTAAGCCTAAGTGTCTAATAAAAAACCAAAATCGAGTGTTAGGATACATAATATATAAAATAGCATCAAACTTTCAAATCACAAATCCATGTTAATAATGTAGTGAAAATATAACCAGATCAATCACACAAATGTAATTTGACAGTGAAATAATATATAGTATACCAAAATTTAGTTTCATAAACCAAAATGTAGTTGATACTTGAAATGTAAGTGATAGAACCGAGGCCACATAGAACCAAACTCATCATATTACTCACAAAAGTATAGCTGTCCAAATTATCATCCAAACATCCTAGCAAAGACAACATGATAAAAAAAAGGATTTTTAATATTCACATAAATCAAGTGTTGTGATTTGCAATATATTCAAGAAAAACACGAGGCAATACAAGATGGTGGTTGTGGCTCTACTTCTATTTGTGGTTGCACACTATTCACACTTTCTCCCAAAACCTCCTCATCTCACAAATTTAATGATTTAAAATTTGGATTTAATATTTATATGTAGAATAAATCCCTAAACAAGAACTAAACTCATAAACTGGCAATCATCCCTGATGACCAATTTTCCTTGCCGTGGCCTCAAAATTTAAGCCCTAATAAGTCTATGAATCTCACCTAATTCTGAAGAAGGGGACAAGTAGGCGATGATGCAAAGCTTTCCTCAGAGTCTCGGATGGATTAGCTCCAGCTCCGCCCGCTGCCGGCGGCGCACCCAGGCTGCCGGTCTGTCTTCGTCTCCGATGGACCGATGATGCGGCCGTCTCGAGCGAACAGAAATTAACCGAACGGAGTGGGGAGGTGGAGGCATGGAGCGATGGACCGATCGTTTCCTTCTCATCTCCAGTAAAAAAAGATCAAACGAGTAGGCTTATCTCTCGTAGGTACGTAGCTCATTAGTCTGTACGTACTTTTTTTACTTAATAATTAATAGTGTTTGAGTAGAGAGGATCGAAACGGAAGCCCATTGGCCTAGCTACCTACTGCCCAGGTAAACCACCATACGAGGAGTAATTTGCCCCGTTATGATAGTACCATCATAGTATGTCGCGTATCTTGTGAGGCCGGGCAAGTGCCCAGGCTAGCCGGGCGCTGGCTCCGCCCCTGTGTGTGTGTGTGTCTGTCGCGGGGTCCTCGGTGGCGGATGTAATTTAAGCGTGTGTGGCTTCATCATAGAGAGGTGATGTGTATGGCAGAGGCCACCAACGATGGGGTGCGAGAGAGAAAAGTCCCATAGACAGGGAAGAGAAGGTGTGTGCGCGTGAGAGGAGTCAACATCGAGAGAACTTGTTTGTTCGAGAGACACCGAGGAAGACTACTATATATCGATGGTGCATGTAGGCGGGAATTAAACAAAGGGATGGTCTTATTGGTTTCGGGGATATAGGGGAAGAGTGAGAGAGGGTAGCTAGAAGGAGATTGTTAAGTGTGAGTGTGTGTTTTACCCATCCAGGCGGAAGTTAGGTGCACACAAGAAGAGAATGATTCAATGTGGCGTTAGGGTTGAGGGTAATTAACTACGTATGGAGACATAGAGACCTTGAACATGCATGTGCGAGAGGTATACATGTATATGTGGGATGTGTGTGTGTGCGTGCGCGCATGATCGAGATAAAATAAAGAAGACATAAGTCATAAGATCAACGACATGGGAGAGACGGATCAGTATGACAATATGCATGCATGTGAGAGTGCAGGGAAGAAGGCCCGACAATTGAGCATGTGTTTTTGTCTTTAAGAGATAGTGGCGTGGGCTGGAGCATGCATCTATGGTGAGCAGAGGGAGCGAGACACAATGATTGTGCAAAAGAGATCAACCTATAAATGCATGTATGGAGAGACATATATAGTGGGTGATAGGAAGCAAGACTGCATGCGAGAAAGAAATGTTGACGGAGAAACTACAAATAGATACAGAGATGGAGATGCTAGCTAGAGGGACATCTGCTAGTTTGAGTGTTGGAGATGACCGTCGGGTGGTTCAGAGGGTGAAGTTATGTGTGTGTGAGAGAAAGATAAAAGGAGGGCAGTCGACTGCATGTAGAGAGAAACATATGTAGTATGCGTGATAGGAAGCAAGAGTGAGGGCGAGAAAGAAGGTTGATGGAGAACTAGATAAATAGAAAGATAAGATGCTAGATAGTGTGCGTTAGAGATAGGAGTCGAGTGGATCAGAAGTCTGATTTATGTGTGTGGGTGTGAGAGAGATAGAGAGAGGTGCATGTGAGTCACATACAAACAAATATCAGAGAGAAATGAGATCCCGCGAGACAGAGTTTTGTGTCTGCGAGAGAGAAAGATATTTCACAACGAGAGTGATAGACAGAGAGACATATGAGGGAACGCAAGATATCTCTAGGGAGAGAGAGTGTGTGTGAGCGACATACAAGAGAACGGTGGAGAAATATGAGACCCTAGGAGACAAAATTAATGTCTAAACGGGACTACACCATATGTTGCGTGTGTGAAACACATTATTCATGTTTGAGAAGTAAAAAAAACCGCATGAAACACACATTAATTGGAGATAGTTAGCGAGGAATGCATACATTGGATTTCAACATAAAGTGGTTTCAAATATTTGAAATCCAAATTGGTGGATATAGCCTTATGAATCTGAGATCATGCCATTTCTAAACCATATTTATGTATAAAGGGTGTTGTGCTTTTGAAAGTATATATAAAAATGATGTATATAGAATTTTATTCCAATCGAAAATGGATCCTGCCCGAAAAAATAGAATAAAAACGGGGTTCGAATTGAGTTGGCACGGTAAACGTGCACTATGCAAAATTTGAACGAAGCGGGGAAAGTCACAGTAACCGCCCGAAACCAAAATCTGCGAGATGGAAATTACTACTGCCTATCCCTGCCACGCAAAGCCTATCTTCTCGATTTCTATAGGTTTCAATAGGGGTAGGTTTGTAATTTCACTCAAACGTGACATAACCGCCTCTCACCCGGATTCATACACAGTGGGCACCAAAACATAGTGTCTCCTCGGCCGAAATCGACTCCCTCCCCGATTTATACATGGTGGACGCCAAAAACAAACTCTCGTCGGCAAATATTTGGTGTATGCGAGATTACGTCCTATCCCCAACCGGATAATATTGTTGTGATGTAGGAAATTTGAAATAGGGGCTAAGTTTGTAAATTTCCTCACATTTGAGACAAATGCGCCCTGAAGACATGGTTCCCCCTTCCTCTCTAACTCCATTTCCCCATTCGTACTCCATGGGCGCCAAAACACCCTCTCCAGCCCAGCCTCCTCCGTCCGCCACCCCATCCACCATCGTCCTCCTCCACCATGCCAGAGCTGATACCCCAACGCCGTCGTCCATTACAAGAGATCGACCTCTCTCATCCACGGCTTTGGACCGGGATCCTTGCATCCCGTCCTCTCGCTTCATCCCCGCTATCATCCACCTTGTCAGCGCCGCTCCTACAACTGTCTCGTCCACTGCGCCCTGCCGCCATCGTCTACCCTCCTAGATCTGCTTCCACGCCGCCGATAGGCATTGCTACGGCAGCACCGTCAAATTCTCAGCAGATGCATACACAGTGCCACACCAGAGGCGGTACTCTTTCGAATCTGCTCAACTTATTTAGCACAGCAAGAAAATAGATCACCACTGATTTACTCTGATTTCTTGTCCATCACTTACTTGCTAGTTGAAAGCAAAAATTGGTTGCAAAGTTGGCTTTGTCTGGTTTGCACCTTCAGATCCACCATGGCACGCTCAACACTATACTCCCAATGCTTATGGCTTTCCCCTTTTATATACCACACTAGTTAAATCATAGTAGACTAAATTTCAAAATTGGGTCAGTCGATTTTTCAGAGCTCGCCGGAGTTCGCCGGTGCGAAGGAAGGGGCTCAGGTGGGGACGGTGGTTGTGGGGGGCGGTGGTGGGGCCTCGCTGAATGAAGAAACCTGGACGCGAGTGGGGGCAGGGGTGGAGGCTGGGGGTGGCGTACGAACATAGGTTGTGGGGGTCGGTGGTCCGGCCAGCGGCCCGTGCGGTGTTCTGTATGGGAAGAATCAGAGACGAGGAATAAGAAGGGTTAGGAGATGTAGGATCTTCATCCAACCGCCTGAAATGGTCGAATGACGCAAATGACAAAAGTCATGCGACTTGCATGCAGACATGCCTTTATATTCAGTACCATCATCGTACCTGCTTAGCACTGCTCCTGAATCTATCAAGCTAAAAAATGTGCCACTCATAATTCCAAAACTTGTTGCTCAAATACGAATCTGATATGATGCTAATATTACTAAAACAGATAACGTTTAATTGGTCAGCTAATGTTCCTACTTTACTTTAGAAAAGCATGTGCACCACATATAGAGAGACAGCAAGGAGTTGCATTCTTAATGCGCTCTAGTTCATCATGTGTGGGCATTGTGCAATGAACATTTTATTATCCAAAATCTGCTTGCTCTTCTTTAGCATGTTCCCCTTCCGTTCTTCTTTAATAAGTACTCTCTCCATTCCTAAATACAAGTTTTTGTATAGATTCCACCATGGACTACATATGGAGCAAAATGAGTGAATCTACACTCTAAAATGTATCTGGATACATCTGTATGTGATCCATAGTGGAAATCTCTACAAAGACTTATATTTTGGAACGGAGGGGGTATGATAGTAGTACAGTATGTTCCTAGTGAAGATGAGCAGGGACATTTGCAGTGTCGAGGTCTATACGGTCGGTTGTGATGGGCACTTTGAAATCTTCGGGCCTCTTTGATTCGTAGGATTTTGTAAACATAGGAATATGATTTGTAGTGGCCTGCCCACTTGAATCCTATAAGAATAGCAAGGAAATGCGGGGAGCTGTGTCACCTTTGAGAGTTACACTGATATTAACAGTACTGCACCTTCAGTTGAAAAGAGCTGGTATCCGAAGCCTTTCTAGACGTACCGGCAATACTAGCACATATATTCTAGCAAGTTCCACATTGCTGATTTTACTCTGATGCTTAAGGTTTTCCTGTTATATCTACACTATGATCTGTGTAGCTGCTTTGTGTCGCACTAGCAGTAGTCCACTCTTGAAGCTAAACACTGCGATGACTTACAAAATTGGCACCAAGGCATTGAGTGCCATTCTAGATGCAATGAAACTCATACGCTCCCCACCTGTTGACTCTTGTTCACAATATGGTCCTAATGACTCTTGTTCAAAATTGCCACATATAGAGACAGCATGGAATTGCATTTCTTTGGGCGCTGTGATTCATCATGAGTGGGCAACCAACATTGTATGCAATGAAGCGGAACCTCAAGAATATACTTCCTCTTATGTTCTTTAAAATGTTCATCTTTTGTTATTCTGTATTTAGTACGTACTGTATGTTCCTTGTCAAGAAGGGGAGCAGGAACATCTGCAGTCAACAACTGATAGAGTTGGCATGTACGTGATCGATAGGCTTTCAATTACTAGCAGCAATACAACACCGTATTTTGAAGCTAGTTCCACTTTATATATCGTGGTTATGGTGTACCCCTTTTATGTACACTATGATCTGCCTAGTTGTTATCTGCTCTTGTTATCATGGTTTGGCAATAAACTCTCTATGCAGTATAATATGAACCTATCATCTGCCAACTATCCTTACTTCTGGAGCCTATTTTTTGTGTACTTGTGCCAGATTATATTAATGCACGCACCATATTACATCACACATGAGCTCTCTCATCAGAATCCAGTGGTAGAACACAAGTGATTACAGGGGCGCCCCTATATTAGAATATCCTCTGGATTACAAAGATAATCTCACTACTATTTATGTTTTCATGGTTCTCAGATATTATACGTAATTACAGTGAATATCGGAATCCGTGCATCAGAAGAATATCGTGGAACACTGCAATGACTTACAAAAATGGCACCAAGGCATTGAGTGCCATTCTGGATGCAATGGAACTCATTCGCTCCCCACCTGTAGATTCTTGTTCAGAATATAATCCTAATGACTATTCTAACCTCGAGGAGTCAAAGGCAGGTGTCCTGTCTTGTTCACCCATCAAGGTGCCTATTCTAATTTGGCAAGGTTTTATTGATTGCGCGTATCTTGCATATGTTGTCTTGCATTTCTTCTACTTTGTTGCACCGCCATCTGTTTGGTTTACTCATCATATATGTCGAGATGCCATGCCCATCCATTATTAATACATATTCCATCTATCATCATACCATGTTTTTCCACTCAAATCTTGTTATTGTGCATCAGACATCAAAAGGAAGGGGGTGATTGCCGAACCTGAAGGAGCACTAGCAAAGTCCTTGAAAAACATCGTGGTGCTGGAGAAATCCGACAGCACCCCGCTTATATTGGATGTACAACCAGTGACAGAAAACGTAGGACCGACTCCAGCTGACTGTACCCATACTTCACTGGCCACACCACTAGCCCCACCACACAGGACCTGCACTCCATCAAAAGGTATGCCGATTTCAGTTTCCATAGCACCAGCCGTACCATAGAAAAATCCCACTCCAACAAAAAGTACAGCAAGTCCACCGGCCAAAGACCTATCCCAACTGCAGAGATGGCCAATTCCTGTAGATTGGAACCCCATGCCAGTTATTCCCGGTTTAAAAGACAATGCTTTCAATGTTGTTAGGGACTATGTTCATATATTCCGATCATGGGAAGATTATAGTGAAGACAAACAGAATTGTCACATCTTCCTGTCCCACTTACATGTAAGTGCTATTATTCATGGTGATTATTTTTTCTGTTTTTTGCTGATTGAACACATCAATGATTTACATTACATTGTTGTAAGTAGGCGAGGGTCAATCTGGATAGTCATGACGAGCAAAGCTTGCTTGCACTTTTCAAGGAAGCATTGCAACAGTATCGGTGTTACCTGAGGAAATCACATTTTGATGGCAAGTCTATAAACGAATTTCTCGTGAAGTCTCATGTGCTAAATTTAGAAGACATTGAATGGAAAAACCTTGTTATGCACTGGTCTCATTCCCAGGATGAGGTACTGTCTATGATATCGCATGACAATTTGAACTTCTACTTTTCTGCATGTGCCTTACGGATCTTTTTTGCAGGAAATCTGCTCGAGGAAGAACTCCGGTTTGAAAAGAACGACACGATATCGCAAATATGCTACCCGCTGCTTTGCTCTTGTTAGTACTTGTTGTCATGTATCACTGTACTTGCATACATACCTGGTTCATTATGTGATAGCAGTATGCATGATAGCTTGCTTATCAATTGTTTGCTCCAAATTATCTGATCTGTATGAATGGTTACATTAGTGTAGAATATATCCAATGCCAATGAATTTTTTTAGCTCTGCATTGTTCTTGTAAGTACCTGCTGTCCTTTATTAGTGTACTTATATTGACAGGTAGTTGTTCATGTACCATCACTCTGCACCTTATTTTCCTTTGGCCTCCATTTTCTACACACCATATCTATATTTACTCTTACTATAAGGTTGGATAACACCGATGGTACTGAAGAAGTTTAGCTCTGCATTGCTCTTGGCTGTACCTTTTGCCTGTATCGCTGTACTTCATTTATATCAACTTGGTTATGTAGCATCACTCTTCATCTTATCTTAAATATTCTCCATTTTTCCAGAATAAAGGCAATGCTTATAAGAAGATTCTGCGATAAACTTCTTGAATTCCCCCTCCCTATCAGCATGGACAAGTGCTTTATAGAGCCTGTCTTCACCAATAATGTAAGTTTTTTCCTTCTCAAGCCTTCAAACTTTTTTGTGCATATTTGGTTAGGCATGACTGCAACAACTGTTTATTTTTGGTGTTTGCATCAAATTGCATGTTTAAAGTTTATTATGTAGTTCATAAACAAAAGTTTGTCCTTCTCAATTTAAGTTTTTAGTTATACAACCAAGTTCCATCTTCTGCAATGTCTTAACTATGAACAATGTCATATCATTCTACTATTATTTAAACCGTCTGTTTATTTGCCAATCTGAAATGGGATAAATTGACAGCACACTAACCATTGATACTTATGAGTTCTTGATCTGTAATCTAGTGGTGTCGTGAAGCTGCCAACTCCTTCACAATGTCATTTCCTGCCATGTCTTGACCTGAACAATACCATATTGTGTTAATGCTATTTTAAACTGTGTCACTTTATTTGTCAGTAAGAAATGTGATGAATTGTCAGCACTAATACTTATATGTGCAAAACCTGGCATATGTCTGCTTGTTTATCTTTCAGAGTGAGGAGGATATAAGTGTCAAACGAGCTCAGTCTCATTAGCTTGCTCAGCTTCTTGAGCTGCAGCTCCTGAGCAGGGCTACCTTTCTTTAGCTCTATTGATGTGCTGTCGGTTTTGTATATTATTTTGTCGGTGTGTTTCTTTGCACTGGTGGCGATCTTTGACGCCCGGTGTATGTAATATGTTGTCTGCTTGTGCTTTATTATCATAGTGGCGAACTTTATGGTGTAATTTCTTTACTGTATAGTCTATGTTTTTTCTTATTCACGATGCTGCAGTTATTTACTGTATATATATCCTGTCTTCGCAGTAAACCGGCCGAACCGTAAAATTAGGGTACATAATCGGGCCGTCATGCAAATCACTATGTATGATCCGCATCATGGGCCCCATCATCTTGGTCTGTTAACAGGCCTAAATGTAAATTGGCCCACTGGTAGATTCGGCCCTTTAATAGGACGAGTAAATCGCCGGCCCTATTTTCGCAAGAAAACTCAATGGACTTTTAGGAGGCTGAAAAGTAGGTTGCGCCCGAAACGTGCCTAACAGCTCACGGGCCAGCAGCAGGCAGAAATAGACCCCAGCCCATGATTATGCCAATCAAATCACGGGCTTTTAACATGCCAAAATTTTCTCGGTCCTTGTTTGGCCCAATCAGATTATTGGCTGTGAGCAGGCCGGATGCAAACCGGGTCGTAGTTAGGCCCAACTATATGACGGGCTTTTAACAGGCCGAAATAAATAGAGTGCCGAAATATTAAACGGGCCTTTAACAAACCAAAACTAATATCAGGCTGAATTACTAAATGGGCCTTTAGCAAGTGGGCCCAAAAGCATAGTGTCCAGTTGACGGGCCAAATCTGATATGGGCCATAATTTAGCCCAAAGCCTCTTAAAGGGCCGGACCTGATCTGGGTCATAATTTGGCCCAGAACATGGTAGGCTTTTAACGGGCTGGATCTCATATGGGCCTTTATTAGGCCCGGAACGTGGCAGGCTGTTAATGGACCGGATCAAATATGGGCCGACATTTGGCCCAAAACATGGCATCCTGTTAATGGGCCGGCCTACTAGTGTCCTCAAAATCTTGTGGGCCTTCATCTGGGCCGACCCATTATGGCCAGCGAAATCTTGTGGGCCTTTAGCTGGGCCAGCCCATTATGGTGGGCAAAGTCTTGTGGGCCTTTAGCTAGGCCGGCCCATTATGGTCCACAAAATCTTGTGGGCCTTTAGCTAGGCCGGCCCATTATGGCCCGCAAAATCTTGTGGGCCTTTAGCTGGACTGGCCCATTATGGTCCATAAAATCTCGTGGGCCTTTAGCTGGGCCGGCCCATTATGGACCGCAAAATCTTGTGGGCCTTTAGTTGGGCCGGCCCATTTAAACTTTATGGGCCACTTTTGGGCCGGTCCACGTGTCAACATATCATAGGCGCATCTCGCCCATTGGATGAGTGACACCTGTGCGAACACGGAGCTGACATGTGTTTCCTACAGCCAATGATGATTTTACACGTTGAAAATCCCCATTGGTCCAGGCTATTAACGGGTTATCGGATCCAAAATCGGACCTGATAGCTTAACAGCGTTCTGTTACGGTGGATGCCACGTGTTGGTCACCCTTGACGAAAGCACTTATGTGACACGCAATTTATCGTCATGGAAGTGGACACTTCTGTGATGATAATTTTGGTAATGTCATGGAACACTTCTATGACAACACGGGTATGACTATCTTGATTCTGTCATAAAATCGTCATGGATGTACATGCATGACAGAAAACATGACCTACTGTGACCAACACATATCATCATGGAAGTGTATTTTTTTGTAGTGGGAGGCCAAGGAAGAAGAAGAAGGAGGGGGACTTTCTCCCCCTCTCTCCTAATGGCATCGAGGCAATCATCATGATGATGATCTACACCAACAACTTCGCCGTTGTCAACACCAACTCTCTCTGAAAGTGCGTTATATCGACCAGAGGGGGCCGGTGAATAGGAGATTTTTACAAATTCGTCATTGAGGAATTTCTAGGTGAAGAAATTCCTAAGCAATGACACACTAGCAGCCGAATAAGTACTCAGGTAAAAGCATAACAGAGTAAAAGCATAGTCATCATGATGAAATGAAAGACAAGCACATAGTACAGATAGCGTGAAAACATGATAAGCAGGCTGAAGACTATGTGACTGAGGAAATTAGGAATGAGGAAATAGAGAAAGTCTTCAGTCAAAGTCTTCAAACAGTAATGATCAGGTTCATCAACACATGAATGAGGAAATGAAAGGGCTGAGGAAATAGAACCATATGGCTTGGTGAAGACAATGATTTGGTAGACTAGTTCCAACTGCTATGACAGTTGTACGTCTGGTTGGAGCGGCTGGGTATTTAAACCCGAGGACACATAGTCCTCACAGTATTCTCCTTGAGCTAAAGTCACACAGACCTCGCCCAGTCACTCGTGGTAAGTCTTCAGGTTACTTCCAAACCTTCACAGACTTGGTCACTCGGTGATCCACAATTCCTCTTGGATGCTCAGACCATGACGCCTAACCGTCTGGAGGATACACAGTTCTCAAAGGTAACAAGCATCAGTTTCACACAGGAACAATCTCTTCAGTGATGCTCAATCACTTTGGGTTGTAGGTGTTTGGGTTTTAGGTTTTTCCGCACTTGATGATTTTCGCTTAAAGTCCTCGGAGGATGGGATGCAATCAATGATAAGTGTCAGTTTCTCTCGGAGTAGCCAACCAACTAGTGGTTGTAGGGGCGGCTGTTTATAGCCTAGAGAGCAGCCTGACATGATAAGACATAAATGCCCTTCAATGATATGACCGTTATGTGGTAGGATATTTTGGGACAGCTAGCGCATAGCACATCAACAGTCGTATATTTGAGGTTTCAATTTCCCTGGGGCTATCATGTTCCTCACTATGTAAGCAATCCGCACTGGCGTATTACTAACTCCTTAGTCAGAACAAATTCCTCAGAGACCAGAAGACCTTCGTCTCTGTCACTGAAGAAATTGACTGAACTGATATGAGATTTCCAACGGCTTCACTCGAAAGGATTGAGTAGGTGTAGGATTTTCTGATGGGCATCACTTGGAAATCACTGTCCTTAGTATTACCTCAACCCCCTTTAACAGTATGGTGTTTCCTATGACTCAAGAAAGAGAAAATGAAACTACGAAAACAAAAGTCTTCACGCCTCATAATCGTCGCATAAATATCCAAGTCTTCAAGGTCACACCAATTTCTTCACTTCCAAATCTTCAGGAGAACCAAAGTCTTCAGCTGAAGACATACATTTTTAGGGGTCCACTTTCATCGTAAATATCAAAGTCCTCATCGACTTATAGAGCATGTGTACACTCACAAACATATTAGTCCCTTAACCTATAAGTCTTTAATACACCAAAATCACTAAGGGGCACTAGATGCACTTACAATCTCCCCCTTTTTAGTGATTGTTGACAAATAGGTTAAGTTTTCAACGGGGATAAACATATGAAGTGTAAATGCTAATATTAAGGAATTTGATAGCAAGATATAGAAGAATTCCCCCCGAAGATGTGCATTTTTGAGCTATTTGCTTTGGATAGCAAACACATTGTAAAGTAATATCATGGAGATCTCCCCCTATATCTTGTAATTCATACACACATTTCACATGTCGAATGAATAATTTGAAATGCATGATGAAATACGGTGTCTGACAAAATTCAACATGCGTGCATTTAAGTACTTGAGGAAATAAGCATGCAGAAAGCAGTCAGAAGTATCAGACCACCATAGGACTTAAGTTTACAACTCGGCAAAGCAAACTCTTCAGAAGAACAAGAGTTGTAACTTGACCAAAAAAACGCCCATATAATAGACCCTCTTGAAGACAAACTCAAATTTCTCCCCCTTTGTCATCAAATGACCAAAAGGGACGAAAAATGAGGACTGACGCCCCTGAAGAATATCATCATGATGTCGATGGAGGAGCGCCAGCGTTGTTGGGGTCGTCCGTTGTTGTATGGCATGTTGCAGTCTCGTCCAAATCTTCAGCTTTGTTTGTCTCGCGCGATGAAGAATATGAACTGGCAACCAGCTGAGGAACTTTAACCTTCTTGAATTTCTTCGATGGTGGCTGAGACCACTCAAAGTCCTGTTGGAAGTCCATCTCCTTGAGTTCATCATCAGTGTATAGATGCATAAGAATAGCCCAGGTGCGGTCGAAGACTTGATGCAGATAATGGTGATTCTTCTTCATAGTGTTTTGAGTAACAGTCATGTTCTGAACAATAGCACCAAACTGACGCTTGACCCACTTGTGATTTCTATGCACTTTTTGATGAAGACTGAGGAGCGGCTCACGATCAGTCATTATACGTGGAGCAGTGGCTTGAGGATTTTGCTTTGAAGCATTTGCAGCGGTGTCTTGTGTGGAAGAGTCATCATTGGTTGAGTAGGATGCAGCCTTGCAAAATTGACCATCCAGAGGATGAGTGCCTTCATCAATGATAGCAGCCTTGCCCTTCTCATCAGTTGAGGAAATAGTCCATTTGAAGACTTCAATCGGGGGCAAATACCTGAGATGATTCTGAAAGTCAGCCTTGTAATGAATTGAAGACCTTGATCTGATGAATTTCATGATCCAGGGAGCGTAAGGCTTCAACTCAAAAGGTGACAGAGCAGCATAGGCTAAAGTCCTCATGAAGAAATCATGGTAATTGATAGGAATACCATGCGTGATGTTGAAAAGTAGATTCTTCATGATGCCAACAACCTCTTCTTCATCAAAGTTGTGGCCCTTGATCGGACTAAGGGTTTTGGCCAAAATGCGGTAAATGGCTCTTGGCACATAGAGCAAATCCTTGATGAGGAATGTGGTCCTTTGTAGCGACCCGATCCCAATATATCGAAGTCTCTATGCTTAAGTGTCATCCGTGGATCGGTATGCTGACACACACAGTACTCGAGGAATTATAACAGAGTTCAATCACACACTTATTACATCGAGGTCCTCATAAAGAGTATTTATTACAAAAATAATATGGCTGAAGGCCATCTAAAATAGAGTAATTGTAGAAGCTTCAAAGATAAATGAGTCCATCGACCCCATGACATAACTGAGTGCATGACAATGACCTAGCACACCTTATTCTTTGTCGGTAAACTCTAAACATGAGACGTTGCAGCCGTGTAGGTCAACACATGGAATATGCTGGCAGTCACATTGTAGAGCAAAAGGATGAAAGAGACTATATCTACATGCATATTTGGCTGGTGGAGGCTCTAAGTTTAATTTTGCATAAAGCTAAAAAATTTCCTACAACAAAGGAATAAATTTTCATTTTACTACCCAGTTTATGCCATAATTGAGAAGGTTCCTCCAACTCAATCCCAAAATTATCCAAGTATAATCAATAAACCTAATACATTAATTAAAGAGTGACGAGATCAACAAAATATTCACTTCTAGATACTCAAATTGTCCATAACCGGGGACATGGCTAACCATGACTGGTTTGTACACTCTACAGAGGTTTGTGCACTTTTCCCCACAAGACTCGACCGCATCCATGATTGAAAGATCGATACATAACCTTTCTAAAGTATTTACTCTTTACTCTGGGTAGACCAGTACATCTACTTTCCCCTACATCTGCTAGTCTACCACTGAAAGAGGCCACACGACTTACACAACTATGCCAGAGCCCATAATGTCTTGTGGATGCACATAGAAGTTTCCAGGCATGAAATATCTGAAGGACATATGCCCTAGAGGCAATAATAAAGTTATTATTTATTTCCTTATATCATGATAAATGTTTATTATTCATGCTAGAATTGTATTAACTGGAAACATAATACATGTGTGAATACATAGACAAACATAGTGTCACTAGTATGCCTCTACTTGACTAGCTCGTTTATCAAAGATGGTTGTGTTTCCTAGCCATGGACAAAAGAGTTGTCATTTGATTAACGGGATCACATCATTGGGAGAATGATGTGATTGACTCGACCCATTCCGTTAGCTTAACACTTGATCGTTTAGTATGTTGCTATTGCTTTCTTCATGACTTATACATGTTCCTATGACTATGAGATTATGCAACTCCGGTTTACTGGAGGAACACTTTGTGTGCTACCAAACGTCACAACATAACTGGGTGATTATAAAGGAGCTCTATAGGTGTCTCCGAAGGTACATGTTGGGTTGGCGTATTTCGAGATTAGGATTTGTCACTCCGATTGTTGGAGAGGTATCTCTAGTCCTCTCGGTAATGCACATCACTATAAGCCTTGCAAGCAATGTGACTAATGAGTTAGTTGCGAGATGATGTATTACGGAACGAGTAAAGAGACTTGCCGGTAACGAGATTGAACTAGGTATTGGATATCGACGATCGAATCTCGGGCAAGTAACATACCGATGACAAAGGGAACAACGTATTCTTTTACTAGAGAGAGTAGTCCAAGCCTCTAAATATCTTGAGGGCTTTGTGTTGAATCTGATGGTTGAGCCTTTGACACCTTCAAGCTACTGAAATTGGAAAGCAATGATGTTATACTGGGTTATGATTGGCTATATTGTCACAGTCCAATCAATTTAGATTGGAAGGCCAGAACAATGAGTTGTTGTTATGCGGTTTGACTGATAAAGATCTTCGTAGAATATGTAGGAACCAATATGGACATCCAGGTTCCGCTATTGGTTATTGACCAAGAATAGTTCTAGGTCATGTCTACATAGTTCTCGAACCCGTAGGGTCCGCACGCTTAACGTTACGATGACAGTTTTATTATGAGTTTATAAGTTTTGATGTACTGAAGTTTGTTCAGAGTCCCGGATGTGATCACGGACATGACGAGGAGTCTCGAAATGGTCGAGACATAAAGATTGATATATTGGACGGATATATTTGGATACCGGAAAGGTTCCCGATGAGATTGGGAATATACCGGAGCTCCGGGAGGTTACCGGAACCCCCCGGTAAGTATATGGGCCTTATTGGGCCTTAGTGGAAAGGAGGGAGAAGGGGCAAAGGAGGGGGCGCCCCCCCCAAGCCCAATCCGAATTGGGAGGGGGGGCCGGCCCCCTTTCCTTCTTCCCTCCCCTCTCTTCCTTCCCTCTCCTACTCCTAATAGGAAAGGGGGGGCCAAACCTACTTGGAGTAGGATTGCCCCCCCTTGGGCGCGCCTCCCCCCTTGGCCGGCCCCCTCCTCCTCTCCCCCTTTATATACGGGGGAGGGGGCACCCCTAGAACACACAAGTTGATCTACGGATCGTTCCTTAGCCGTGTGCGGTGCCCCCCTCCACCAGATTCCACCTTGGTCATATCGTCGCGGAGTTTAGGCGAAGCCCTGCGCCGGAAGAACATCATCATCGTCACCACGCGGTCATGCTGACGGAACTCATCCCCGACGCTTTGCTGGACTGGAACCCGGGGAACGTCATCGAGCTGAACGTGTGCTGAACACGGAGGTGCCGTACGTTCGATACTTGGATCGGTCGGATCATGAAGACGTACGACTACATCAACCGCGTTGTCATAACGCTTCCGCTTACGGTCTACGAGGGTACGTGGACAACACTCTCCCCTCTCGTTGCTATACCATCACCATGATCTTGCGTGTGCGTAGGAATTTTTTTGAAATTACTACGTTACCCAACAATGGCATCCGAGCCTAGGTTTTATGCATTGATGTTATATGCACGAGTAGACCACAAGTGAGTTGTGGGCGATACAAGTCATACTGCTTACCAGCATGTCATACTTTGGTTCAGCATTATTGTTGGATGAAGCGGCCCGGACCGACATTACGCGTACGCTTACGCGAGACTGGTTTTACCGCCGTGCTTCGCACACAGGTGACTAGCGGGTGTCTGTTTCTCCAACTTTACTTGAACCGAGTGTGGCTACGCCCGGTCCTTGCGAAGGTTAAAACAACACCAACTTGACAAACTATCATTGTGGTTTTGATGCGTAGGTAAGAACCGTTCTTGCTCAGCCCATAGCAGCCACGTAAAACTTGCAACAACAAAGTAGAGGACGTCTAACTTGTTTTTATAGGGCATGTTGTGATGTGATATGGTCAAGACGTGATGAGATATAAGTTGTTGTATGAGATGATCATGTTTTGTTGAAGTTATCGGCAACTGGCAGAAGCCCTATGGTTGTCTCTTTGTTGCATAAGATGCAAGTGCCAAATAATTTCTTTACTTTATCGCTATACGATAGCAATAGTTGCAAGAGCAAAAGTTGGCGAGACGACCATGTGACGACACATTGATATAGATCAAGATGATGAAGATCATGGTGTCATGCCGGTAACAATAGATATTGTGACAGTACATTGAAGATGGAGATCACAAGCACAAGATGATGATGACCATATCATATCACTTATATTGATTGCATGTGATGTTTATCCTTTATGCATCTTATCTTGCTTTGATTGACGATAGCATTTTAAGATGATCTCTCACTAAATTATCAAGAAGTGTTCTCCCTGAGTATGCACCGTTGTGAAAGTTCTTCGTGCTGAGACACCATGTGATGATCGGGTGTGATAGGCTCTACGTTCAAATACAACGGGTGCAAAATAGTTACACACGTGGAATACTCAGGTTAAACTTGACGAGCCTAGCATATAACAGATATGGCCTCGGAACACGGGGACCGAAAGGTCGAACATGAATCATATAGTAGATATGATCAACATAGTGATGTTCACCATTGAAACTACTCCATCTCACGTGATGATCGGACATGGTTTAGTTGATTTGGATCACGTGATCACTTAGATGACTAGAGAGATGTCTGTCTAAGTGGGAGTTCTTAAGTAATATGATTAATTGAACTTAAATGTATCATGAACTTAGTCCTGGTAGTATTTTGCAAATTATGTTGTAGATCAATAGCTTGCGTTGTTGTTTTCATATGTTTATTTTGATATGTTCCTAGAGAAAATTGTGTTGAAAGATGTTAGTAGCAATGATGCGGATTGGATCCGTGATCTGAGGTTTATCCTCATTACTACACAGAAGAATTATGTTCTTAATGCACCGCTAGGTGCCAGACCTATTGCAGGAGCAGATGCAGACGCTATGAACGTTTGACTAGCTCAATATGATGACTACTTGATAGTTTTGTGCACCATGCTTTATGGCTTAGAACCGGGACTACAAAAACGTTTTTGAAACGTCATGGAACATATAAGATGTTTCAAGAGATGAAATTGGTATTTCAGACTCATGCCCGTGTCAAGAGGTATGAGACCTCTGACAAATACTTCACCTAAAAATGGAGGAGAATTGCTCAACTAGTGAGCAAGTACTTAGATTGTCTGGGTACTACAATCGCTTGAATCAAGTGGGAGTTAATCTTCCAGATAAGATAGTGATTGGCAGAGTTCTCTAGTCACCTCACCAAGTTACTGGAACTTCATGATGAACTATAGTATGCGAGGGATGACGAAAATGATTCCCGGGCTCTTCGTGATGCTGAATCGACGAAGGTAGAAATCAAGAAAAGATCATCAAGTGTTGATGATTGACAAGACCACTAGTTTCAAGAAAAGGGAAAAGGGAAACAAAGGGAACTTCAAGCAGAATGGCAAGCAAGTTGTCACTCCCGCGAGGAAGCCCAAAGCTGGACCAAAACCTGAAACTGAGTGATTATACTGCAAAGGAAATGGTCACTAGAAGCGGAAATGCTCCGAATATTTGGTGGATAAGAAGGATGGCAAAGTGAACAAGGGTATATTTGATATACAGGTTATTGATGTGTACCTTACTAGTGTTTATAGTAACCCGTGGGTATTTGATACTTGTTCGGTTGCTAAGATTAGTAACTCGAAACAGGAGTTACAGAATAAACAGAAACTAGTTGAGGGTGAAATGACGATGTGTGTTGGAAGTGGTTCCAAGATTGATATGATCATCATTGCACACTGCCTATACTTTCGGGATTAGTGCTAAACCTAAATAAATGTTATTTGGCATTTGCGTTGAACATGAATATGATTTGATCATGTTTGTTGCGATACGGTTATTCATTTAAAGTCAAAGAACAATTGTTGTTCTGTTTACATGAATAAAACCTTCGATGGTCATACACCCAATGAAAATAGTTTGTTGGATCTCGATCGTAGTAATACACATATTCATAATATTGATGCCAAAAGATGCAAAGTTAATAATGATAGTGCAACTTATTTGTGGCACTGCCGTTTGGGTCATATCGGTGTAAAGCGCATGAAGAAACTCCATAAAGATGGATTTTCGGAATCACTTGGTTATGAATCATTTGATGCTTGCGAACCGTGCCTTTTGGGCAAGATGACTAAAACTCCGTTCTCCGGAACAATGGAACGAGCTACTGACTTATTGGAAATAATACATACCGATGTATGCGATCCGATGAGTGTTAAGGCTCGCGGCGTGTATCGTTATTTTCTGACCTTCACAAATGATTTGAGCAGATATGGGTATATCTACTTGATGAAACATAAGTCTGAAGTGTTGGAAATATGCCCTAGAGGCAATAATAAATAAGTTATTATTATATTTCTTTGTTCATGATAATAGTCTTTTATTCATGCTACAACTGTATTATCCGGAAATCGTAATACACGTGTGAATACATAGACCACAATATGTCCCTAGTGAGCCTCTAGTTGACTAGCTCGTTGTGATCAACAGATAGTCATGGTTTCCTGGCTATGGACATTGGATGTCATTGATAACGGGATCACATCATTAGGAGAATGATGTGATGGACAAGACCCAATCCTAAGCATAGCACAAAGATCGTGTAGTTCGTTTGCTAGAGCTTTGCCAATGTCAAGTATCTCTTCCTTTGACCATGAGATCGTGTAACTCCTGGATACCGTAGGAGTGCTTTGGGTGTATCAAACGTCACAACGTAACTGGGTGACTATAAAGGTGCACTACAGGTATCTCCGAAAGTATCTATTGTTTTATGCGGATCGAGACTGGGATTTGTCACTCCGTGTAAACGGAGAGGTATCTCTGGGCCCACTCGGTAGGACATCATCATATGCGCAATGTGACCAAGGAGTTGATCACGGGATGATGTGTTACGGAACGAGTAAGGTGACTTGCCGGTAACGAGATTGAACAAGGTATCGGTATACCGACGATCGAATCTCGGGCAAGTAAAATACCGCTAGACAAAGGGAATTGTATACGGGATCGATTGAGTCCTTGACATCGTGGTTCATCCGATGAGATCATCGTGGAACATGTGGGAGCCAACATGGGTATCCAGATCCCGCTGTTGGTTATTGACCGGAGAACGTCTCGGTCATGTCTGCATGTCTCCCGAACCCGTAGGGTCTACACACTTAAGGTTCGATGACGCTAGGGTTATAAAGGAAGCTTGTATGTGGTTACCGAATGTTGTTCGGAGTCCCGGATGAGATCCCGGACGTCACGAGGAGTTCCGGAATGGTCCGGAGGTAAAGATTTATATATAGGAAGTCCTGTTTCGGCCATCGGGACAAGTTTCGGGGTCATCGGTATTGTACCGGGACCACCGGAAGGGTCCCGGGGGCCCACCGGGTGCGGCCACCTGCCCCGGGGGCCACATGGGCTGTAGGGGGTGCGCCTTGGCCTACATGGGCCAAGGGCACCAGCCCCAAGAGGCCCATGCACCTAGGGAACCCTAGAGGGAAGAGTCCTCAAGGGGGAAGGCACCTCCGAGGTGCCTTGGGGAGGATGGACTCCTCCCCCCCTCTTTGCCGCACCCCTTTCTTGGAGTAAGGGGCAAGGCTGCGCCTCCCCCCTCTCCCTTGCCCCTATATAGAGTGGAGGGGAGGGAGGGCATCCATACCTGAGCCCTTGGCGCCTCCCTCCCTCCCGTGACACCTCCTCCTCTCCCGTAGGTGCTTGGCGAAGCCCTGCAGGATTGCCACGCTCCTCCATCACCACCACGCCGTTGTGCTGCTGCTGGATGGAGTCTTCCTCAACCTCTCCCTCTCTTCTTGCTGGATCAAGGCGTGGGAGACATCGTCGAGCTGTACGTGTGTTGAACGCGGAGGTGCCGTCCGTTCGGCACTAGGATCATCGGTGATCTGAATCACGACGAGTACGACTCCATCAACCCCGTTCACTTGAACGCTTCCGCTTAGCGATCTACAAGGGTATGTAGATGCACTCTCCTTCTACTCGTAGCTGGTTTCTCCATAGATAGATCTTGGTGACGCGTAGGAAAATTTTGAATTTCTGCTACGTTCCCCAACAGTGGCATCATGAGCTAGGTCTATTGCGTAGATTCTTTGCACGAGTAGAACACAAAGTAGTTGTGGGCGTTGATGTTGTTCAATATGCTTACCGTTACTAGTCCAATCTTGTTTCGACGGTATTGTGGGATGAAGCGGCCCGGACCGACCTTACACGTACTCTTACGTGAGACAGGTTCCACCGATTGACATGCACTTGGTGCATAAGGTGGCTAGCGGGTGCCAGTCTCTCCCACTTTAGTCGGAACGGATTCGATGATAAGGGTCCTTATGAAGGGTAAATAGCAATTGGCATATCACGTTGTGGTCTTGCGTAGGTAAGAAACGTTCTTGCTAGAAACCCATAGCAGCCACGTAAAACATGCAACAACAATTAGAGGACGTCTAACTTGTTTTTGCAGGGTATGCTATGTGATGTGGTATGGCCAAAAGGATGTGATGAATGATATATGTGATGTATGAGATTGATCATGTTCTTGTAATAGGATTCACGACTTGCATGTCGATGAGTATGACAACCGGCAGGAGCCTTAGGAGTTGTCTTTATTTATTGTATGACCTGCGTGTCATTGAAGAACGCCATGTAAACTACTTTACTTTATTGCTAAACGCGTTAGTCATAGAAGTAGAAGTAGTCGTTGGCGTGACAACTTCATGAAGACACGATGATGGAGATCATGATGATGGAGATCATGGTGTCATGCCGGTGACAAGATGATCATGGAGCCCCGAAGATGAAGATCAAAGGAGCTATATGATATTGGCCATGTCATGTCACTACTCTATTTGATTGCATGTGATGTTTATCATGTTTATGCATCTTGTTTGCTTAGAACGACGGTAGTAAATAAGATGATCCCTTACAACAATTTCAAGAAGTGTTCTCCCCTAACTGTGCACCGTTGCTACAGTTCGTCGCTTCTAAGCACCACGTGATGATCGGGTGTGATGGATTCTTACATTCACATACAACGGCTGTAAGACAGTTTTACACAGCGAAAACACTTAGGGTTAACTTGACGAGCCTAGCATGTACAGACATGGCCTCGGAACACGGAGACCGAAAGGTCGAGCATGAGTCGTATAGTAGATACGATCAACATGAAGATGTTCACCGATGATGACTAGTCCGTCTCACGTGATGATCGGACACGGCCTAGTTGACTCGGATCATGTGATCACTTAGATGACCAGAGGGATGTCTATCTAAGTGGGAGTTCATAAGATGAACTTAATTATCCTGATCATAGTCAAAAGACCTTTTGCAAATTATGTCGTAGTTCACGCTATAGTTCTACTGTTTTAGTTATGTTCCTAGAGAAAATATAGTTGAAAGTTGACAGTAGCGATTAGGCGGACACTAGAAAGCTTATGTCCTTAATGCACTGCTTTGTGTGCTGAACCCCAAACGTCGTTTGTGGATGTTTCGAACATCGAACATACACGTTTTGATAACTACGTGATAGTTCAGTTAAATGGTTTAAGTAGAGGCACCAAAGACGTTTTCGAAACGTCACGGAACATATGAGATGTTTCGAGGGCTGAAATTGGGATTTCAGGCTCGTGCCCACGTCAAGAGGTATGAGACCTCCGACGATTTTCTTAGCCTGCAAACTAAGGAGAGAAGCTCAATTGTTGAGCTTGTGCTCAGATTGTTTGAGTACAACAATCACTTGAATCAAGTGGGAGTTGATCTTCCAAATGAAATAGTGATAGTTTCTCCGAAGTCAATACCACCAAGCTGCTAGAGCTTCGTAATGAACTATAACATATCAGGGATAGATATGATGATCCTTGAAATATTCACGTTGTTTGACACCGCGAAAGTAGAAATCAAGAAGGAGCATCAATTGTTGATGGTTGATGAAACCACTAGTTTCAAGAAGGGCAAGGGAAAGAAGGGATACTTCATGAAACGGCAATTCAGCTGCTGCTCTAGTGAAGAAACCCAAGGTTGAACCCAAACCCGAGACTGAGTGCTTCTGTAATAAGGGGAACAGCCACTGGAGCAGAATTACCCTAGATACTTGGTAGATGAGAAGGCTGGCAAGGTCGATAGAAGTATATTAGATATACATTATGTTAATGTGTACTTTACTAGTACTCCTAGTAGCACCAGGGTATTAGATACCGGTTCGGTTGCTAAGTGTTAGTAACTCGAAATAAAAGCTACGGAATAAAACGGAGACTAGCTAAAGGTGAGCTGACGATACGTGTTGGAAGTGTTTCCAAGTTTGATGTGATCTAACATCGCACGCTCCCTCTACCATCAAGATTAGTATTAAACCTGAATAAGTGCTCTTGCACATAAAGGAATGGTTTATTGAATTTTGATCGTAGGGATACACATTTTCATGCCAAAAGATATAAGATAGTAATGATAGTACCACTTACTTGTGGCACTGCCATGTAAGTCATAATGGTATAAAACGCATGAAGAAGCTCCATGTTGATGGATCTTTGGACTCACTCGTTTTAGAAAAGTTTGAGACATGCGAACCATGTCTATTGGTGTATACGCATGAAGAAACTCCATGCAGATGGATCGTTTGGACTCACTTGATTATGAATCACTTGAGATATGCAAATCATACCACATGGGCAAGATGACTGAAAAGCCTCGTTTTTCAGTAAGATGGAACAAGATAGCAACTTATTGGAAGTAACACATTTTGATGTATGCAGTCCAATGAGTGCTGAGGCATGCAGTGAATATCGTTATGTTCTTACTTCACAGATGATTCGAGTAGATGTTGAGAATATTTACTTGATGAAACACAAGTCTGAATTATTGAATGGTTCAAGTAATTTCAGAGTGAAGTAGAAGATCATTGTGACAAGAGGATAAAATGTTTATGATATGATCATAGAGATGAATATCTGAGTTACGAGTTTTGGCACACAATTAAGACATTGTGGAAAATGTTTCACAATTAATACCGCCTGGAACACCATAGTGTGATGGTGTGTTCGAACATCATAGTTGCACCCTATTGGATATGGTGCGTACCATGATGTCTCTTATCGAATTACCACTATCGTTCATGGGTTAGGCATTAGAGACAACCACATTCACTTTAAATAGGGCCCACATAATTCCGTTGAGATGACACTGTATGAATTATGGTTTAGAGAAACCTAAGTTGTCGTTTCTTGAAAGTTTGGGGCTGCGACGCTTATGTGGAAAAGTTTCAGGATTGATAAGCTCGAACCCAAAGCGGATAAAATGCATCTTCATAGGACACCCAAAACAGTTGGGTATACCTCCTGTCTCAGATCCGAAAGCAATAAGGGATTGTTTCGAGAATCAGGTCCTTTCTCGAGGAAAAGTTTCTCTCGAAAGAATTGAGTGGGAGGATGGTGGAAACTTGATGAGGTTATTGAACCGTCTCTTCAACTAGTGTGTGGCAGGGCACAGGAAGTTGTTCCTGTGGCACCTACACCAATTGAAGTGGAAGCTTATGATAGTGATCATGAAGCTTCGGATCAAGTCACTACCGAACCTCGTAGGACGACAAGGACACGTGCTACTTCGGAGTGGTAAGGTGATCCTGTCTTGAAGGTCATGTTGCTAGACAACAATGAACCTACGAGCTATGGAGAAGCGATGGTGGGCCCGGATTCCGATAAATGGCTTGAGGCCATAAAATCCGAGAGAGGATCCATGTATGAAAACAAAGTGTAGACTTTGGCAGAACGGCTCGATGGTCGTAAGGCTAATGAGTACAGATGGATTTCAAAAGGGAGACGGGAAATGATGGTAAATGTCACCATTAAGTAAGCTCGACTTGTCGTTAAGATGTTTTCCGACAAGTTCAAGGAGTTGACTACGATGAGATTTTCTCACTCGTAGCGATGCTAAGAGTCTATTGGAATTATATTAGCGATTACTGCATTATTTATGAAATCTTGCAGATAGGATGTCAAAACATTGTTTCCTCGACGATTTTAATGAGGAAAGGTTGTATGTGATACAACCGGAAGGTTTTGTCAATCCCGAAAGATGCTAATAAGTATGCAAAGCTCCAGCAATCCTTCTAAGGACTGGAGTGAGCATCTCGGAGTTGGAATGTATGCTTTGATGATGATCAAAAATTTCGGGTTTGTACAAAGTTTATGAGAAACTTGTATTTCCAAAGAAGTGAGTGGGAGCACTATAGAATTTCTGATGAGTATATGTTGTTGACATATTGTTGATCAGAAATGACGTAGAATTTTTGGAAAGCATATAGGGTTATTTTGAAAGTGTTTTTCAATGGAAAGCCTGGATTAAGCTACTTGAACATTGAGCATCAAGATCTATAAGGATAGATCAAAATGCTTAATAATACTTTCAAATGAGCACATACCTTGACATGAGTCAAGATGGACCAGTCAAAGAAGGAGTTCTTGCCTGAGTTGTAAGGTACGAAGTTAAGACTTAAAGCTCGACCACGGCAGAAAACAGAGAAAGGACGAAGGTCGTCCCCTATGCTTTAGACGTAGGCTCTACAGTATGCTATGCTGTGTACCGCACCAAAAGTGTGCCTTGCCATGAGTCAGTCAAGGGGTACAAGAGTGATCCATGAATGGATCATAGGACAGCGGTCAAAGTTATCCTTAGTAACTAGTGGACTAAGGAATTTTCTCGATTATGGAGGTGGTAAAAGAGTTCGTCGTAAAGGTTACGTCGATGCAAGCTTAACACCTATCCAGATAGCTCTAAGTAGAGATACCGGATACATATAATGGAGCAACAATTTAGACTAGCTCCAAGTAGAATAGTTATTTGGAACAGCTCGAAATAGAGCGTGGTAGCTGCATCTAGGAGATGACATAGAGATTTGTAAAGCACACACGGATCTGAAAGGTTCAGACCCGCTGACTAAAACCTCTCTCACAAGCAACATGATCAAACATAAAACTCATTGAGTGTTAATCACATAGTGATGTGAACTAGACTACTGACTCTAGTAAACTCTTGGGTATTAGTCACATGGCGATGTGACCTGTGAGTGTTAATCACATGGCGATGTGAACTAGATTATTGACTCTAGTGCAAGTGGGAGACTGTTGGAAATATGCCCTAGAGGCAATAATAAATAAGTTATTATTATATTTCTTTGTTCATGATAATAGTCTTTTATTCATGCTATAACTGTATTATCCGGAAATCGTAATACACGTGTGAATACATAGACCACAATATGTCCCTAGTGAGCCTCTAGTTGACTAGCTCGTTGTGATCAACAGATAGTCATGGTTTCCTGGCTATGGACATTGGATGTCGTTGATAACGGGATCACATCATTAGGAGAATGATGTGATGGACAAGACCCAATCCTAAGCATAGCACAAAGATCGTGTAGTTCGTTTGCTAGAGCTTTGCCAATGTCAAGTATCTCTTCCTTTGACTATGAGATCGTGTAACTCCTGGACACCGTAGGAGTGCTTTGGGTGTATCAAACGTCACAACGTAACTGGGTGACTATAAAGGTGCACTACAGGTATCTCCGAAAGTATCTATTGTTTTATGCGGATCGAGACTGGGATTTGTCACTCCGTGTAAACGGAGAGGTATCTCTGGGCCCACTCGGTAGGACATCATCATATGCGCAATGTGACCAAGGAGTTGATCACGGGATGATGTGTTACGGAACGAGTAAAGTGACTTGCCGGTAACGAGATTGAACAAGGTATCGGTATACCGACGATCGAATCTCGGGCAAGTAAAATACCGCTAGACAAAGGGAATTGTATACGGGATCGATTGAGTCCTTGACATCGTGGTTCATCCGATGATATCATCGTGGAACATGTGGGAGCCAACATGGGTATCCATATCCCGCTGTTGGTTATTGACCGGAGAATGTCTCGGTCATGTCTGCATGTCTCCCGAACCCGTAGGGTCTACACACTTAAGGTTCGATGACGCTAGGGTTATAAAGGAAGCTTGTATGTGGTTACCGAATGTTGTTCGGAGTCCCGGATGAGATCCCGGACGTCACGAGGAGTTCTGGAATGGTCCGGAGGTAAAGATTTATATATAGGAAGTCCTGTTTCGGCCATCGGGACAAGTTTCAGGGTCATCGGTATTGTACCGGGACCACCGGAAGGGTCCCGGGGGCCCACCGGGTGGGGCCACCTGCCCCGGGGGCCACATGGGCTGTAGGGGGTGCGCCTTGGCCTACATGGGCCAAGGGCACCAGCCCCAAGAGGCCCATGCGCCTAGGGAACCCTAGAGGGAAGAGTCCTCAAGGGGGAAGGCACCTCCGAGGTGCCTTGGGGAGGATGGACTCCTCCCCCCCCCTCTTGGCCGCACCCCTTTCTTGGAGTAAGGGGCAAGGCTGCGCCTCCCCCCTCTCCCTTGCCCCTATATATAGTGGAGGGGAGGGAGGGCATCCATACCTGAGCCCTTGGCGCCTCCCTCCCTCCCGTGACACCTCCTCCTCTCCCGTAGGTGCTTGGCAAAGCCCTGCAGGATTGCCACGCTCCTCCATCACCACCACGCCATTGTGCTGCTGCTGGATGGAGTCTTCCTCAACCTCTCCCTCTATCCTTGCTGGATCAAGGCGTGGGAGACATCGTCGAGCTGTACGTGTGTTGAACACGGAGGTGCCGTCCGTTCGGCACTAGGATCATCGGTGATCTGAATCACGACGGGTACGACTCCATCAACCCCGTTCACTTGAACGCTTCCGCTTAGCGATCTACAAGGGTATGTAGATGTACTCTCCTTCTACTCGTAGCTGGTTTCTCCATAGATAGATCTTGGTGACGCGTAGGAAAATTTTGAATTTCTGCTACGTTCCCCAACATGAAGTAGTTGAACAGTTCAAAGAATTTCAGAAGTGAAGTGGAAGAAATCATCGTAACAAGAAAATAAAGTTTCTATGATCTGATCGTGGAGACGAATATTTGAGTTACGAGTTTGGTCTTCATTTGAAACAATGTGAAATAGTTTTGCAACTCACGCCACCTGGAACATCACAATGTAATGGTGTGTCCGAACGTCGTAATCATACTTTACTAGATATGGTGCGATCTATGATGTCTCTTATCGGTTTACCACTATTGTTTTGGGGTTATGCATTAGAGACAGCTGCATTCACATTTAATAGGGCACCATCTAAATCCGTTGAGACGACACCGTATGAACTATGGTTTAGTAGTAAACCTAAGCTGTCGTTTCTTAAAGTTTGGAGTTGCGATGCTTATATGAAAAAGCTTTTCAACCTGATAAGCTCAGACCCAAATCGGAGAAGTGCGTCTTCATAGAATACCCAAAGGAAACTATTGGGTACACCTTCTATCATAGATCCGAAGGCAAGTTATTCGTTGCTAAAATGGATCCTTCCTAGAGAAGGAGTTTCTCTCGAAAGAAGTGAGCGGGAGGAAAGTAGAGCTTGATAAGGTAATTGTACCTTCTCCCGAATTGGAAAGTAGTTAATCACAGAAATCGGTTCCAGTGATTCCTACACTAATTAGTGAGGAACCTAATGATGATGATCATGAAACTTCAGATCAAGTTACTACCGAACCTTGTAGGTCTTCCAGAGTAAGATCCGCACCAGAGTGGTACGGTAATCTAGTTCTGGAAGTCATGTTACTAGACCATGATGAACCTACGAACTGTGAGGAAGCGATGATGAGCCCAGATTCTGCGAAATGGCTTGAAGCCATGAAATCTGAGATGGGATCCATGTATGAGAACAAAGTGTGGACTTTGGTGGATTTGCCCGATGATCGGCAAGCCATATTGTATAAATGGATCTTCAAGAGGAAGACAGATGCTGATAGTAGTGTAACTATCTACAAAGCTCGACTTATCGCAAAAAGGATTTCGACAAGTTCAAGGTGTTGACTCCAATGAGATTTTCTCAACTGTAGCGATGCTTAAGTCTGTCCGAATCATGTTAGCAATTGTCACATGTTATGAAATCTGGCAAATGGATGTCAAAACTAAATTGTTTAATGGATTTATTAAAGAAGAGTTGTATATGATGCAACCAGAAGGTTTTGTTAATCCTAAAGGTACTAACAAAATGTGCAAGCTCCAACGATCCATCAATGGACTGTTGCAAGCACCTCGGAGTTGGAATATACGCGTTGATGAGTTGATCAAAGCATATGGTTTTATACAGACTTTTGGAAAGGCTGTATTTACAAGAAAGTGAGTGGGAGCTCTGTAGCATTTCTGATATTATATGTGCAAGACATATTTTTGATTGGAAATTATATAGAATTTCTGGATAGCATAAAAGGTTACTTGAATAAAAAGTTTTTCAATGAAAGACCTCGGTGAAGCTGCTTACATATTGAGCATCAAGATCTATTGAGATAGATCAAGACGCTTGATAAGTTTTTCAATAAGTACATACCTTGTCAAGATTTTGAAATAGTTCAAAATGGAACAGTCAAAGAAAGAGTTCTTGCCTGTGTTGCAAAGGTGTGAAATTGAGTAAGACTCAAGACCCGACCACAGCAGAAAATAGGAAGAGAATGAAAGTCATTCCCTATGCATTAGTCATAGGTTCTATAAAACTATGACATGCTATGGACCAGACCTATTGTATACTCTGCCCTGGTTTGGCAAGGGAGTACAATAGTGATCTAGGAGTAGATCACTGGACATTGGTCAAAATTATCCTTAGTAGAATAAGGATATGTTTCTCGATTTTGGAGGTGATAAAAGAGTTTGTCGTAAAGAGTTACATCGATGCAAGCTTTTACACCGATCCAGATGACTCTAAGTCTCAATTTGGATACATATTGAAAGTGGGAGAAATTAGCTAGAGTAGCTCCGTGCAAAGCATTGTAGACATAGAATATTTTCAAAATACATACGACTCTGAATGTGACAGACCCGTAGACTAAACTTCTCTCACGAGCAAAACATGATCATACCTTAGTACTCTTTGGGTGTTAATCACATAGCGATGTGAACTAGATTATTGACTCTAGTAAACCCTTTGGGTGTTGATCACATGACGATGTGAACTATGGGTGTTAATCATATACAGATATGAATATTGGTGTTAAATCACATGATGATGTGAACTAGATTATTGACTCTAGTGCAAGTGGGAGACTGAAGGAAATATGCCCTAGAGGCAATAATAAAGTTATTATTTATTTCCTTATATCATGATAAATGTTTATTATTCATGCTAGAATTGTATTAACCGGAAACATAATACATGTGTGAATACATAGACAAACATAGTGTCACTAGTATGCCTCTACTTGACTAGCTCGTTTATCAAACATGGTTATGTTTCCTAGCCATGGACAAAAGAGTTGTCATTTGATTAACGGGATCACATCATTGGGAGAATGATGTGATTGACTTGACCCATTCTGTTAGCTTAGCACTTGATCGTTTAGTATGTTCCTATTGCTTTCTTCATGACTTATACATGTTCCTATGACTATGAGATTTTGCAACTCCCGTTTACCGGAGGAACACTTTGTGTGCTACCAAACATCACAACGTAACTGGGTGATTATAAAGGAGCTCTGCAGGTGTCTCCGAAGGTACATGTTGGGTTGGCGTATTTCGAGATTAGGATTTGTCACTCTGATTGTCGGAGAGGTATCTCTGGGCCCTCTCGGTAATGCACATCACTATAAGCCTTGCAAGCAATGTGACTAATGAGTTAGTTGCGAGATGATGTATTACGGAATGAGTAAAGAGACTTGCCGATAACGAGATTGAACTAGGTATTGGATACCGACGATCGAATCTCGGGCAAGTAACATACCAATGACAAAGGGAACAACGTATGTTGTTATGCGGTTTGACAGATAAAGATCTTCATAGAATATGTAGGAACCAATATGGACATCTAGGTTCCGCTATTGGTTATTGACCGAGAATAGTTCTAGGTCATGTCTACATAGTTCTCGAACCCGTACGGTCCGCACGCTTAACGTTACGATGATAGTTTTATTATGAGTTTATAAGTTTTGATGTACCGAAGTTTGTTCAGAGTCCAGGATGTGATCACGGACATGACGAGGAGTCTCGAAATGGTCGAGACATAAAGATTGTTATATTGGACGGATATATTGGATACCGGAAAGGTTCAGATGAGATTGGGAATATACCGGAGCTCCGGGAGGTTACCGGAACCCCCCGGTAAGTATATGGGCCTTATTGGGCCTTAGTGGAAAGGAGGGAGAAGGGGCAAAGGAGGGGGCGCCCCCCCCCCCAAGCCCAATCCGAATTGGGAGGGGGGCCGGCCCCCCCTTTCCTTCTTCCCTCCCCTCTCTTCCTTCCCTCTCCTACTCCTAATAGGAAATGGGGGGCCAAACCTACTTGGAGTAGGATTGCCCCCCCTAGGGAACGCCTCCCCCCTTGGCCGGCCCCCTCCTCCTCTCCCCCTTTATATACGGGGGAGGGGGGCACCTCTAGAACACACAAGTTGATCTACGGATCATTCCTTAGCCGTGTGCGGTGCCCCCCTCCACCATATTCCACCTCGGTCATATCGTCGCGGAGTTTAGGTGAAGCCCTGCGCCGGAAGAACATCATCATCGTCACCACGCCGTCGTGCTGACGGAACTCATCCCCGACGCTTTGCTGGATTGGAGCCTGGGGAACATCATCGAGCTGAACGTGTGCTGAACACGGAGGTGCGGTACGTTCGGTACTTGGATCGGTCGGATCGTGAAGACTTACGACTACATCAACCGCGTTGTCATAACGCTTCCGCTTACGTTATACGAGGGTACGTGGACAACACTCTCCCCACTCGTTGCTATACCATCACCATGATCTTGCGTGCGCGTAGGAATTTTTTTGAAATTACTACGTTACCCGACAATATCATATGATCCCTTTGAGCCTGGGTGGCGGACCTAGGTTAATCACACGGGTACTCCGGGATTCCCATGGGCGGACGATAGGAAGCTTCCTCAGGAGCGGCCTCGTCAGGCAGGCTCACGAGGAGGCAGAGAGATCAAGGCAGGGGTACCTCGCGAGGTGCCCGTGACGCAAGCCATGACGATCGAGGCCAGGCGGGCACCAGGCGGGCTTCGGCCTGTGCAGTGTCCTTGTTTCCTCTTTGGTGCAAAGGGGGCAAGCACAGGCCAAGGCATCAGGCAAAGGTTACCATTTCGGTGCAACAAGACCAAGACTAGCAGAACGGCAGGATGGAGTTCACCGTGGAGCCCAAGACGACGTCATCGTCAGGGTCTTTGTCAGTCGAAGACCAAGTTTAGTCAGGATAAGTGTACTAGATGTTCCCCTTCAAAATGGCCAATTGTTGGCGCCCTTCCCGCTCAATATTTGGGAAGAGAGCCAGGGCCTCTCTCTATATATAGGACTAGCCACCACGGTAGGAAGGGATCCGAGAAACCAACCCTTCCAAAGGGCAACACCACCACAAGAACATCCCTCACGAGGCTGTTATTCCCTTGTATTGTTCATCATCAGCCCCTGAGGCAATCCACCACACCACAAACTGGAGTAGGGTATTACACCACAATGGTGGCCCAAACCAGTATAAAACCTTGTGTCCCTTGTGTGTTCATCTTTCTAGCTTATAATCCTTGTGAGGCTTCGAGACGAAAGTTGGTAGGAGAGAGATCCTCGCGTGCACCACAGAGTTCGAACCTCAAGGGTCTGTCGGAACCTGAAATCCGACATTTGGCGCGCCAGGTAGGGGTGCGCCAGAGCTCTCCCTGTCAACGGCCCGTTCTCCACCGACCTTGCGCTTCACCCTCATGGCAGGCAACGCGCCGCCCGCTTCGGCCGCAGGGGCCGGCACTCGGCCCTGGGGGCTCCGAGCTCTGACCCCCGCCTTGCGACAGGTGTGGTGGCCGAACAAGTTCAAGCCGGAGATGCCGCCGTGCTACAACGGTGCGGCAGATCCGCTAGCTTTCCTGCTAGCATATGAGGAGGCCATCCTCAAGGCCGGGGGCGATGACCGGGTCATGGCCAACTGGCTGCCCATGGCGCTCACTGGCGTCCCGCGCATGTGGTTGCTCCACCTGCCAGCGCCTTCAGTGGACTCCTGGGAGGAGCTGTGCGGCCTCTTCCTCGCCCATCACGCAGCGCCGGTGCTCCCGGTCATCGCGGCACTCCTTGGTGGGCTCGCAGGTCCCACCCACGAGTCACCGCGTCAAGCCGTTCGTCCGCCAGGTCGGCGCTACCCTGACTTGCCGCCCAGCTCCTCCGGGTTGGGCGTCACCCCAGGCCGACTTGACCTTCAGCTTGGATGATCACCCCGCCAACACTGCCTGCTCGGGCGCACTCCCGATGTTGTGTACTTCTACCATCTGCCAGGTGGCCGTCACCAGGACCCTCGTCGACGGCAGGGCCGGCCTCAATGTGCTCTAGACTGAGGCCTTCAACCTCCTCCACGTGCCGCTGGAGCGACTCCGACCCAGCCATCCCTTCTCGGGCGTCGGGGGCAGCCCCACCGGTTCCCTGGGGCAGATCCGCCTCCCGGTGACATTCGGCACCCAAGACAACTTCCGCACGGAGCTGGTCGACTTCGACGTCGCCCCCATCAGCCTCCCGTAGAACGCCATCCTCGGCTACCCGGATTTGGCCCAGTTCATGGCAGCAACCCACCCGGCTTACAACCTGATGAAAATGCCTGGGAGCAGTGGTGTCCTCACCATAGCCGGAGATGCAAAAGATGCCCTGCAGGCGCTCAAGCTCGCTTTCAAGACAGCCGCAGCAATGCAGCCTGCCAGTGCCAATCCCCTCAAGGCTAAGGGGGCTGCACCCACCAAGAAGAGGCAGTTATTCACCCAAGACAAAGAAGAGACCAAGCAAGTATCAGTCGACGAGGATGGGTCCTCTGGCGCTACCTTCACCATAGGCGCCAATCTAGATCCCGAGCAAGAGGAGGCCCTGGTGAAGTTCCTGCGTGCAAACAAGGAGGTGTTCACGTGGGAACCCAAACAGCTGGCAGGGGTCCCCAGGCAGGCAATCGAACACCACCTGAACGTTTGTCCCAACGTACGCCCGGTGAAGCAGAAGGCAAGATGGCAGTCCACCGAGAAGCAAGCTTTCATCATCCAGGAAACCCGCAAGTTGGAGGCTGCGGGAGTCATTCGCGAGGTTCGCTACCCGGAGTGGCTGGCGAAGCCCATCGTTGTTCCGAAGAAAGGGGGGAACGAGGCTAACCCACAGGATCCGTTCCCGCTCCCCCACATCAACCAGATCGTCGACTCTACTACCGAGTGCGACCTGTTGTGCTTCTTGGATGCCTTCTCAGGCTATCACCAAATCAAGATGGCGGTCGAAGATGTGGAGAAGACGACTTTCCTGACCCCGTGCGGGGTGTACTGCTACACCTGCATGCCATTCGGATTGCGCAACGCGGGCGCAACCTTCCAGCGGCTGATGCACATCGCATTAGGCCGGTAGCTCGGGAGGAACGTTGAGGCATATGTCAATGAAATAGTGGTAAAGTCTCGGGAGGCAAAGACCCTGATACAAGACCTAGAAGAAACCTTCACGAGCCTGCGTGAAGTGGACTTGCGGCTCAACCCAGAGAAGTGCGTGTTCGGTGTTCCCTCTACCAAGCTCCTGGGTTTCCTCGTGTCCCACAGAGGGATCGAGGCTAACCCAGAGAAGGTCAATGCAATTGAAGACATGAGTCCGCCGCAAACTCTTAGGGAAATGCAGAAGCTTGCCGGGCAGGTAACTGCGTTGGGCCGTTTCATCTCCAAGCTAGGGGAACGCACCTTGCCCTTCTTCAAGCTGATGAAGAGGAAGGGACCATTTGAATGGACTAAAGAGGCTGACACAACGTTTCAAGACCTCAAGAAGTACCTGACCAGCCCCCCTGTGATGGTAGCGCCACGCTCACAAGAACCCCTGGTGTTCTATCTCGCCGCCACACCGTACTCCGCAGCGCTACTCTGGTGGCCGTCCGAGAGGAGCGCCGAACCAAGACTGCACCAGTCTCGGCAACCCCGGGGCGGGGAGGCCCCACAAGGGCCGCGCCCTCAGCGGATATAAGTCAGTCTCAGCAAGGAGGCGTCGTCACGGCAGAGGAGGCTCCGCCAGTTTGTCAGGAGCTAGAGACTCCTGCACCTCAGGAGATGCTCGACCCTTCGGAGGGTGCAGACTCCGTCGCTGCGCCTGCCCTCGTCGAGCATCCCGTGTACTTCGTCAGCACAGTGCCGAGGGACGCAAGGGCACGGTACCCCATGCCTCAGAAGCTCCTGCTCGCGCTATTGGTGGCCTCGTGGAAGCTGCAACACTACTTCTAGGGTCATCCAATCAAGGTCATCTCAGCATACCCGTTGAAAAGGGTGCTCGGGAGTCCCAACTCAGCAGGAAGGGTCGCCGAATGGAACATCAAACTACAAGTGTTTCAGTTGGAGTTCAGCACGACTAGGGTCGTTAAAGGAGCAGCAATTGCTGTGGCAGAATGGACAGAGGCGCCAGGACTCGAGGCAGAAGAGGATCGGTCGCTTTCCCCAGGAAGTGAGGCGCTGGACGGTTGGGTTATGTACTTCGACGGAGCTTTCTCACGACATGGCGCAGGGGCTGGTGTGGTGCTCATATCCCCCACTCAGTACAGGCTCTACTATGCCGTGCAACTCTGTTTCCAACATGGAGAAAGGTTTCCAACAATATAACAGAGTACGAGGGGCTGATAGTAGGCCTGAAAGCTACGGTGGCCTTGGGGGTGAAGCGCCTTGTCATCAAGGGCAATTCACAACTCCTCGTCAACTTCTCTAACAAGGTGTATGAGCCGAAGGATGAGCACATGGAAGCTTATCTAGCAGAAGTTCACAAAATTGAGAAGCCGTTTTGGGGTTTGGAGTTGCAGCATGTGCCACGCGGCACGAATCAGGAAGTTGACAACATCATGAAAAGGGCATCCAGGCAGCTGCCTCAGGAGCCCGGAGTCTTCGAAGAGAAGCTCTTTAAACCCTCAGCGGTGCCTCCACCGTCGGGCGAAGTGCAACCTCGGGCGAAGCTCCCCAGCCGCCTACCTCGGGAGCCCCGGCCTGTGGACCGACCTCAGGAGCACGCTTGCTCCTGGCGCTGGAGCCTCAGGAGGGAGGTTGGACCATGGAACTCAAGAGCTACTTGGTTCAAGGGACTCTGCCGGAGAAGGAGCAAGACGCAGAACGCGTGTTACGGCAGGCCATGACATACTGCATTCAAGATGGAGAGCTTTACTGGAAGTGACCAAACGACGTATCCCTACGTTGCATTTCCAAAGAATAGGGGAAGGAGTTGTTGGCGGACATTCACGGCGGAGACTGTGGGCACCACTCATCGTCACGAACCCTTGTTGGCATGGTGTTCTGCAGCGGGTTCTACTGGCCCACAGCACTCAACGACGCCGTCGAGATGGTGAAGGCTTGCGAAGCCTGCCAATTCTACGCCAAGCAGATCCACCAGCCGGCTCAGGGCCTACAGACCATACCCCTCTCATGGCCATTCGCGGTTTGGGGGCTGGACATTTTGGGCCCGTTTCCTCGGGCGCTAGGGGGCTATCGCTACACCTACGTTGTCGTGGACAAGTTCACCAAGTGGGCTGAGGTGGAAGCTGTTCGCACCATCCCTGCAAGCTCTGTAGTCAAGTTCATCAAGGGCCTCGTGACCCGATTCGGGGTGCCTAACCACATCATCACCGACAATGGTTTGCAATTCACCAGCAATCTCTTCAAAACATACTGTGCTGATCTTGGAACGCAGATATGCTATGCTTTGGTAGCACACCCCTGGAGCAACGGCCAGGCTGAGCGAGCCAACGCGGAGGTCCTGAAGGGCCTCAAAACCAGGACCTTCAAGAAGAAGCTGGATGTCGGAGTAATGGGCCACGGGTAGGCTAACCCGAGTCCCAGGACCTTTCAAGACATCGGGGCAGGCTGCGCCCCTCAGGCCGAGTCCCAGGAGCAACTCCAAGACAAGCCGGGTCCCAGACGGCGACTCCGAGATAAGCCGACTCCAAGCTGGCGACCTCCAGAGAGGCCGACTATGGAGAGTCGGCCCATGACTCCTCCCTCATCTCGAAGTACGACGCGGGGTACAGTCACGGCGTGGCCGTTCCCCCCTGCTTACGAAGGGCCCGCATGGCTGCAGTGGGCCGTATTGCTGGAAGATCTCCGGCGAGGCGCGGCACTGTTGCCGTGCCTGCCCTGACCTCAGCCACAGTGCACAGCATACTGTGCCCATGACGCCAGCCTGTACGACCCGAAGGCGGCGGGGCTGCCTATCAGTGGGTGGGCCGAAGGCGGCTTGAGCGCCCCGAAGACGGACCTGTGGGAGTCGGCCTCCCTGGAGTCGGCCGACTCCTCCCCAGGGCCCCACGAGCCATTAACCAGATAGGATGGGGAATGGCGACAGTGATCGCCCGATAGACGGCGGCACTGTTGCCATGACCCAATGACCGAGCCTGCATCATCAGGAGTGCCGCTACAGTATCAAGCCTGTCCGCGGGACCCGCCAGTCGGCGGGCCCCAGAAGCCGGCGGGAAGGACGGCGGCCTGAGAGACAGACGGTTGGGACTCGCGCCCAGCCGGATTACTATTGTACCCCCGGGGGGTAGGCCTATATAAACCCCCCGGGGCACCCATGCAAAGGGTTCGGACCCAGATAGAGATAGACCAGATAGCACAGGGAGGAGAGAGCTAGCCTTGCCCTCTCCTGCCTCCCGAAACAGCTCCAGGAGCACCATTGTAGTCACTTTGCCTTAATGATCATGCGGAGACCCTGCAGAGCAGCAGTAGGGGTGTTATCTCCTAGGAGAGCTGTCAGGACCCCGACTCAATGCCACATCGATCTAGCATGTAATACCTCATATCACTTTGCGGCCTCACGCACGGTATCCCCACGGGTGTCGCCTTACCTTTGCCCGGGACCGTTTGCGTCTTTTGGCACACGTATATGATAGTGTCGCTAGCATCCATATGATAAGGAGCCCGGGCTGACATGGCTAGTCGTAAACCCAAAGTGGCACAAACTTACAGGGACAGGCATCCATGAACCAACATCGAACATGTCGGGCATCAACGAGTGAATCCAGGCTGTAGCACTAGGCTAGCAGGACTCCGGCGAACCGGGCTGTAGCGGGCTAACAGGACTCCGGTATTCATCATGTGACATTTCCCCGAAGGAACAGACACAGGAACAAAGAAGGACACATGCCGGCCAGCCTAAGTGTTCCGGAGCAGTAGCAAGCTACCATGGCTCAGTGGAAACACTAGGAGACATTTCCCGGTAAGAGAGGCTACTAAGGATAAACAACTAGATAGTCAAATCCCACACATACCAAGCATTTCAGTAGCATACACACAATATGCTCGATATGTGCAAATACAACATGACATCACAACATGACTCTACAACTCAAGTATTTATTCAATAGGCTCCGAGGAGCGAGATATTACAAACATGGGTCTCATGACCCAGCATTCAGAGCACACAAGTCAAGCACAAGCGGAAGCTTAACATGTCTGAGTACAGACATCTACAAAAGAAAAGGGCTGAGAAGCCTGACTGTCTATCAGATCCTGCCGAGGGCACAAGATCGTAGCTGAGGTAACAAGCTAAACGTCGAAGTCCACGTGGAACTACTAGCGAGACTGAAGTCTCTCTACAAAAACATAAATTAAGCAACGTGAGTACAAATGTACCCAGCAAGACTTACATCAGAACTAACTACATATGCACCATTATCAACAAAGGGGTGGTGGGGTTTAACTGCAGCAAGCCAGCTTTGACTCAGTGGCTATCCTGAAATACGACTGTAAGTAACTCTTTTGAGGTGACGCACATGAGTCCACATATTCACGATATCAATACACCACTATGGATCCGCTTCCATCTCCCTACGAGAACGCCATCCATAGAACTCACGCTTATCTTGCGTATTTTAGAGTATCCACTTTCACTTGTCTATGAACTGTACAGGCAACCCAGAAGTCCTTTTCCGCGGACACGGCTATTCGAATAGATCATATTAACCCTGCAGGGGTGTACTTCTTCACACATGCTCTCACCACTTACCGCCGTTTACACGACATGTACTCGGCAACCTTCAAGCGGAAGCCCAGCGAGGGTGTCAGCCACGACCTGACTAACCACACAAGTCTCTCGTCCAGGTTTATCGCCTATTCGGGTTCCATCCGCAAGGAGATCCGGCCGGGGTGTCGCTCACGGCCCCAAACGATGTGAGCAGGGTTCCCAAGCCCACCATCCGGGTGCCACTTGGTACACCGTGCCACTGTGCCTAGTCTGTCCCAAGCCCACCTGTACCGGGTGCCACTTGGTAGACTACTAACACTACCTACAAACACCAGAAACTAGTTGCAACTCCTGGACAGAGATCAAGTTGATTAATAAGCCAAGAGAGTCAATTAAGGATCCCAATGTGTGGTAGTAGCTGTTCATGGATCACAAACACAGAACTCAGTTCCTGAGGATGGCTGCAATGAGACAACCCACCATGTACTCCTACATGGCCTCTCACCGCTACCTTTACCAAATCGTGTTCACACACTTAGCTCTCAACAGAAGGACATGTTCACCACATTCCAATTCATCCCCGATGAATCAGACCTGACTCAACTCTAAGCAGTAGCAGGCATGACAAACAAGCATGAATGAGTAGGCACATCAGGGCTCAAACAACTCCTACTCATGCTAGTGGGTTTCATCTATTTACTGTGGCAATGACAGGTCATGCAGAGGATAAAGGGGTTCAGCTACCGCAGCAAGTAACAGATGAATCGTTGTTGTCCTAATGCAGTAAAAGAGAGCAGGAGCGAGAGAGTGGGATTTTATCGGAATGAACAAGGGGGTTTTGCTTGCCTGGCACTTCTGAAGATAGTATAGTTCTTCATCGGTGTCATCGAACTCATCGTCGGAACCACGTCTATCGAGAGGGGACAATTACCGGCAATAGAGAAGGAACACAATCAATGCAATGCACAATATGATGCATGATCATGACATGCCAATATGCTGTGGTTTGAGCTAATGCAACAGAAAGCCATTTTGATTGAAGTGAATTCAAAGCTACATCAAATTCCAACTCCAAAACTATTATCAAATTTGTCCTAATCATGTTTCATCCTAAACAGTGAGGTTAACTAGCTCAAACATGCATGAAAACAGTACAGATGGATAGATTGGATTTTTCTGATCATTTTTCATATATAAATTATTTCATTCTGAGTTACGGTTGAATTTATATGAATTTTTGAAGATTTGGATATTTTCTAAAGTTTCCAGGATTAATAAAAATCCAGAAAATCAATTATTGCATCAGCAGCACGTCGCTGTGACGTCAGCGGGTCAACTGGACGACCAGGGTCAAACCTGACACATGGGACACATCAGTCAGTGACTCAGGGGTTAATTAAGGTTAAAACTAATCGTCACCAAAACTAATAATGGCCTGGGGCCCATATGTCAGTGAGAGAGGGGTTTAATTAGCGGGGTCATCAGTGGCTAATGACGGTGCCACGTCACCAGCCACCGGAGTTAGACGCCGGTGACCTCAAGCCGCGGCGGAAGGTCGCCGGAGCGGCGCTACGGGCGGCAATGGGTCAAGCCAAGGGCACCAGGGGGTTGCCCTCGCTTGCCCGCATCCAGGGGAGGCACCGTCTGGTCGCGGGGCGATCTGTAGCGGCGGTAGCGGCAAGTTGGACGGCGGCCGGAGTTCGGCCAGGTCTGGCTCGGCGCTAGGGTGCACGGTAGGTCGAACTGGTGGGCGCGCCCGGCTCTTGGGAGCGTGCTGAGCACGGGGCAACGCTCGGACGCGAGTGGCAGCAGCTGTGGCCGCGGCGGCGCCATGGACGGCGGCAGCAAGCTCTCGGGCGCGGCAGCGCTAGTTCTAGAGGGCGAGTTAGACTGCGGGGAGAAGGCGTAGGAGCTCACAAGGGGTCGGGAAAGAAGCTCGGTGGGCTCGGGGAAGCTTCTGCGACGGCGAATTGACGACGGCGATCTCCGGGCACCGGAGATGAAGACGACGACGCTCCGGTCGACTGGGGCCTCCTCTGGTCGCATGCGTCGGGTGTGTAGCTCCACGGGGTCAGGGCGGAGCTCAGGGATGCATAGAGGGAGTGAGGGGGTGGCTGGGGCCGCGGTAAACGGCGTCGGCGGCGACGAGCTCCGCTCGGTGGGGGAATGGAGAGGGATCCAGGGGGAAAGTGAGGGTGAGGGAGAGAGCGAGGAGGCTGCAGGAGGTGTCGTGGCGTCCGCAGCGGGGTCGCGGAAGGGGGCAGGCAGGCAGGGAGGGAGGATGTGGTGCTGCGCGTGCGTGCGCGCCGCGGGCACACGCCCCTGTCCTACTGTCCCGAGGAGGAAGACGACAGGGAGGCGCTGGTGGGCTGGGCCGGCCGACTACAATGCTGGGCTGAGGTAAGTGGGCTGCAGGTAAGCGAGGTAACACTCTGTCTCTATTTTAATTTTTGTTAATGTTTTCTATTTGCCTTTTGTTTTCTTTGATTTAGTAAAAATACTAAACCACATCTAAAAATCTTGAAATAAATTGTGAGGACCTGTTGAATTATTTCCAACAACCCACATTTAATTTCAGAATAATTTGAGCATTTAAAATTGTTATAGCAATTAAATACCCAAATTCAAATACATAATGATTTAATTCAAGAGTCCAAAAATGGCCTAGAAATATGTGCATCATTTTTGGCAGAGGTTTTCACCTTTAACAAAAATCATGAACTTTTCTAAAGGGTATTTGGCTTCGTTGAAAATATTTTTATTGAACCTAGTTGAATTCAATTGGTGCTAGGGTTTCAACCATCCCCATTTCAACTTTAACTGAAATTTAAACATGATGCATGGATGCAGATGTAGCTAATTACAAACAATTCTGGGCTGTGACAAGAGCCCTGAAGCTGGGTAAGTTCCGCCGGCGTGCATGTCTTCGCCTCATCCCGCTTCCAGGCACCGGCGACGTTCTACTCGCTCCCACCATGATAAGCCATCCTTTGGCATATGTCGTATCCAACCCCCGACATTTGGCGCCCACCATGGGGCGAGGTGCACCATCGTCCGGAGATCTGCTCTGGACGGGAACCCTGTTCCTCCCCGGCGAGCATAGCCAGCCCGGCACGCTGGATGGCGTCTGTGCCGACGCGTTGCACGGCGCTGAGATCGCCTGTGCGGCCAGCTGCCTCGCCGATCTTGTCGGCGAGGTTCGCCTCTCCGATGATCCTGCGTCCAATGCAGGCACGAGTAGCCCCGAGAGCCTCCTCGCGGGCCTCCTCGACCAACTCCACGTCGCCGGCAAGCCTGCCGCGGACTTGGAGTCCATAGGATCCACTGAACCGATGCTTGTCGACTCCGACACCGCGTTGCTCGACGCGTTCCTCACCAACGTGGTGGTCTACGACGAGCCTCTCTCTTACGCGGGGAGCGGCGGAAGCACCATCACTGAGGTCCTCGTCCTTGACCACGACGAGCGCTCCAGCGAAGGAGCGCACGACCCGCTTGACGCGGCCCTGCGAGGCCTTGCAGCGCCGATTCCTAAAGACGTCGACGCAGAGACGCTGGAGGCGCTCCGCCTTCAGCTCGTCAAGGGCGCGAAGAAGCTGGCAAGCATGAGGCGCTTGTCAGAAGCTTACCAACGCGAGATGGATCGCGCGGTAGGCGGCTCGCCGACTCCAACCGGGCCTAGCCGCCTAGGCGCTGTCCGACAGCGTGGCGCAGCAATCGCCAACCTCTTCGGGGCTGATCACCCTGTGTATGCCACGCCAGCAGAGAATATCCATGCCGCCCAGGCAGCAGCAGACGAGCTCGACAACTTCGAAGGCGAAGAGCGCCGCATAATGACGAAGCGAGTTCAGCAGCTCCTCGACGCGGCTGCCTCGCAGAATGATGCCGGCTGCTGCACCGAGATACCGTAGCACCAAAATGACGACCCACCGCCTCGCCTAGACCAAGGTGCGACGTCTTGGACGCCGACTGGCGGGGCCCGTGGGAAGAAGGACAAGGAGCCGACTGTCAGCCACAGTCGGACTCACATCACCATCGAGCGCGACAAAGACGGCCGCCCCAAAGCGGTGGAACGGCGGGACGACTACCTGCCTCCTCCTCCTCGCAGAGAAAGGCGAGTCTCCCCGCCGCCCGTGGAACATCCGACTCTCGGCGACCGCCTTGGCCGTCGAGAGGGAGTCGGAGAGAACGACGCCCGCCACCGGATCGACCGACTCCACCGATCCCTGGTGCTGGAAGAAGAAGACGAGTTGGGTCCCCCCTGCTTTGGACCCCGCATCCGAGATGAGCCCTTCCCCAAAGGGTTCACGCTCCCCCGAGACACGCCCAAATATACCGGCACCGTGAAGCCGGAAGATTGGCTGATCAACTACTCCACAGCCGTCCACATAGCGAACGGCAACAAGCGTGTTGCCGTAAGATACCTCCCGCTCATTCTCCAGGGCTCGGCCCAGACGTGGTTGAACAGTCTGAAGCCTTGCAGCATCAACAACTGGGTCAACTTCACCGAGGCTTTCGTCCGCAACTTCACGCGCACGTACAAGCGACCTCCCAAGCCACGCCAACTCTCCTTGTGCGTGCAAGGCCCTGACGAGTCTACTCGCGACTACCTCACGCGCTGGGGCGAACTCTGGAACTCCTGCGAGGGCGTGCACGAGGTATAGGCCATCGAGTACTTTACTGCCGGGTGTAGAGAAGGCACCCTCCTCAAGCACAAGCTCCTCTACGACGAGCCGGAGACCCTCGATGAGCTGCTGATCACAGCGGACAAGTACGCCACGGCCGACTCCTCCATGAAGGCAGAGATTCGGGTCAGCACAACTGGCAAAGTCGCCCCTCAGGCTCCAAGAACTCCGGCTGGAGACACCAGTCGGCGGCAATAGCAGAATGACCAGAAGCATGAAGCCCCGCAGCCGACTTCCAGCAGTCGGCAAGTGACAATAGTAGAGGACCAGCAGTTGGAGGGACCGCCTTCAGCGAAGCGACAGAAGGGCGGCAAGTCCAACTGGCTGCCGGCTTTCTCCTACGAGAAGACTCTAGATGGCCCCTGCAAGTTCCACAGCGGCGCGAAGCCGTCCAACCACACCACCAGGAAATACCACTGGCTGACCAGAATCGCGAAGGGGGACGGCCTGCCCCCTCCCCCTCCTGCTGGGCCGCCTCCTCCACAGCCGCCCCAGCAGCCGGCCGTCAGGCCAGTCGGCGCGATACAAGACGAGTTCCCGGATGAGCACGCAGCCTATGTGGTGTTCACCAGTGTAGCGGATGACCGATGCAGCAGGCGCCAATAGCAGCAAGAAGTAAATGCAGTTGCATCAAGTACTCCAGAGTTCATGCATTGGTCCGGAAAGCCTATCAGTTGGAGCAGAGCTGATCACCCAGAGGAGATGCCGAGTCCATGCTCCTACGCCTTGGTCTTAGGCGCCACACTCGCCACAGATAGGCGGGCCGCTCGCTTCTCGTGAGTACTGATAGACGGAGGCAGCAGTATCAACATCCTGTACAAGGATACAATGGGGAAATTAGGAATCAAGCAAAGACAGCTTCAGAGCAGCCGGACTGTGTTCCACGGAATCGTCGCTGGCCTTTCCTGCTCGCTAATCGGCAAGATCCTGATAGATGTCCTCTTTGGAGACAAGGATCATTTCCGCCGAGAGCCAATTTGGTTTGAGGTGGTGGACCTTGAAAGCCCATATCATGCATTGCTTGGCCGACCCATCTTGGCCAAGTTCATGGCGGTCCCCCACTACGCCTACCTCAAGATGAAGATGCCGAGTTCCAAGGGAATCCTAACCGTGTCCGGCGACTACAGGAAGTCGTCCGCTTGTGCGGCCGAAAGCAGTCGGCTGGCCGAGTCCTTGGTGATCGCGGCTGAGAAACGGCTTCTTGATCGGGTCGTGGCGATGGCCGGCAAGCAGCCCGAGTTATCGCCCGACCCCAAGGAGTCGGAAGCAGAAGGATCATTCAAGCTAGCCAAAGAAACAAAGAAGATACCGTTGGACACGGAGCACCCAGAGAGGTACGATGTCATGGGCACAGGCCTTGACAGCAAATAGGAAGGCAAGCTCGTCGATTTCCTCCGTGAGAATCGCGACATCTTCGCATGGTCCCCCAAGGACATGCCTGGTGTCCCGACGGAATTCGCCGAGCACAAATTACACGTCCGATCTGATATGAAGCCCGTCAGGCAGCCCTTACGCCGCCTGTCGGAAGAAAAAAGAAGAGTTGTTGGAGAAGAAATAGCCCGGCTCCTGGCAGCCAGCTTCATCATGGAAGTGTTTTTTCCAGAGTGGCTGGAAAACCCAGTACTGGTGCTGAAGAAGAACAAGCAGTGGCGGATGTGCATTAATTACACGAGCCTCAACAAAGCTTGCCCCAAGGACCCATTTGCTCTGCCGAGAATCGATCAGGTGATAGACTCCACAGCCGGATGTGAGCTGTTGAGTTTCCTAGACGCATATTCAGGATATCACCAGATCAAGCTGAACCCGGCTGACAGACTGAAGACCGCCTTCATCATGCTGTTTGGAGCCTTCTGCTACCTGACCATGACGTTCGGCTTAAGAAACGCCGGCGCCACCTTTCAACATTGCATGCAGAAGTGCCTCCTGAAGCAACTCGGCAGAAATGCCCACGTCTATGTGGATGATGTAGTGGTGTGAAGACGGAGAAGCGTGGAACCTTGCTGGAGGACCTCAAGGAAACCTTTGAGAATCTGCGCCGATTCCAGATCAAGCTCAACCCAGAGAAGTGCGTTTTTGGAGTACCAGCCGGCCAGCTCCTCGGTTTCCTAGTCTCCTAACGCGGCATAGAGTGCAATCCTGTGAAGATCAAGGCCATCGAGAGGATGGAAGCACCCAGACGTCTATTAGATGTGCAGAAGTTCACCGGCTGTTTGGCATCCATCAGCCGATTCATCAGTCGACTGGGCGAGAAGGCTCTCCCCTTGTATCAACTCATGAAAAAGACGACCTCTTTGAGTGGACTCCCAAGGCGGACGAGGCTTTTTTCCAACTAAAAAAGATGCTGACTACTCCCCCTGTGCTGGCGGCTCCGACTCCCAAAGAGCCCATGCTCCTATACATTGCCACCACCAGCCGAGTAGTCAGCACAGTCATTGTAGTCGAGCGCAAGGAAGAAGGCAAGGTGCTACCTGTCCAGAGACCGGTATATTACTTGAGCGAGGTACTGTCGGCCTCCAAGCAGAACTACCCCCATTACCAGAAGATGTGCTACGGCGTGCATTTTGCCGCCAAGAAATTGAAGCCTTACATCCAGGAGCATCCAATCACTGTGGTCTGCACAGCTCCACTGGCCGAGATCATCGGAAGCCGAGATGCTTCTGGCCGAGTGGCCAAATGGGCCATCGACCTGGCCCCCTACACCATCTACTACGAGACCCGCACCGCCATCAAGTCGCATGCACTGGCTGAGTTCCTTGTCGACTGGGCCGAGACCCAGTATCTGCCACCAGTGCCCGACTCCACCCATTGGCGGATGCACTTCGACGGCTCCAAGATGTGCACCGGCTTGGGAGCCGGCGTCGTCCTCACCTCCCCCAAGGGCGACAAGCTTAGATATGCGCTGCAGATCCACTTCGCCGCCTCCAACAACGTGGCCGAATACGAGGCGCTCATCCACGGGCTCCGGCTTGCCAAAGAACTCGGCATTCACCGGATCCTGTGTTATGGCGACTCTGACTTGGTGGTCCAGCAATCATCTGGCGATTGGGACGCCAAGGACGCAAATATGGCGAGCTACCGTTTCCTCGTCCAGCAACTCAGCGGATACTTTGAGGGGTGCGAGTTCCTCCACGTGCCAAGGAACGACAACGACCAAGCAGACGCCTTGGCACGAATCGGCTCCACCCGCCAGGCAATACCATCTGGTGTCGCCCTCCGGCGCCTCTTCAAGCCTTCTATCAAGCCGTCACCAGAATCCGATTCAATCTTTGTGCCGGCTCCGCCTGAGGAGGACGGATCCGAATCCAAGAAACACACAGTCGAAGCCGGCCCGGGGACTGCTGTGGCAAGATCGAAGACTCCAGAGCTCGGCCCGGGGACTGCTCCAGTCGGCCCCGGGACTTTGTCAAATCAGCAAGCGGCTGCGGACTCCAACCCGCTACCTCCCAGCCCAACCTCCCTTGTCCAAGTCGCACTAGTGGTAGTTGAAGAAATAGCAGCACCTTCATGGGCCCAGCCCATCATCAGGTTCTTAGTAAGCGGAGAGCTGCCAACTGATGAAATCTTGGCTCGGGAAGTGCAACTCCGAGCAGTAGCCTACACCATAGTCAACAGAGAGCTGGTCAGGCGCAGCGTTACCGGCGTCTTCCAACGCTGCGTCGAGGCAGAACAAGGCCAAGCAATCCTCAGAGACATCCATGAAGGCGAGTGCGGTCACCACGCGGCCTCCAGGGCACTCGTCGCCAAAGCCTTCCGGCACGGTTTCTTCTGGCCAACCACCCTGGAAGAGGCCAAAGAGTTAGTCCAAAAGTGCAAGGGGTGCCAGATTTTCCGTTCCAAGCCACTTCAGCCAGCTTCGGCACTCAAGACTATCCCCATCGCCTGGCCCTTTGCAGTCTGGGGCCTGGACATGGTGGGACCATTCAAGACGGCACGAGGTGGCTTGACTCACCTACTTGTTGCAGTGGACAAGTTCACCAAGTGGGTGGAGGTGAAACCCATCAAGAAGTTGAATGGTCCGACTGCAGTGACCTTCATCGCTGACATCACAACTCGGTACGGCATCCCACACAGCATCATCACCGACAATGGCGCGAATTTTGCCAAAGGCGCCTTGGCCCGTTTCTGCGCGACACAGGGCATCCGACTGGACTTAGCGTCCGTTGCCCATCCGCAGTCAAACGGCCATATGGACCGAGCGAACGGCCTCATCTTATCCGGCATCAAGCTTCGACTCGTCGTACCGCTGGAGCGATCTGCCGGCTGTTGGCTTGTGGAGCTGCCAGCCGTCCTCTGGAGTCTGCGCACGACTCCAAACAAGTCAACCGGCTTCACACCCTTCTTCCTCGTCTATGGTACCGAAGCCGTCATCCCAACAGACATAGAGTATGACTCCCCGCGAGTCGCCATGTACACCGAGGAAGAAGCAGAAGAAGCACGTCAAGACGGCGTCGATCTGCTAGAAGAGGGCCGGCTGTTGGCACTCAGCCGGTCCAGCATCTACCAACAGAGTCTGCGTCGATACTACAATAGGAAGGTCAAGCCAAGATCTTTCCATGAAGGCGACCTTGTGCTCCGGCTGATCCAGCGAACAGCCGGCCAGCACAAGCTGTCGGCACCTTGGGAAGGCCCCTTTATCATCAGCAAGGTGCTAGGGAATGACGCCTACTATCTGATCGACGCTCAGAAGCCCCGAGCGCGCAAGAGGGATGACTCCGGCAAAGAGACAGAGCACCCGTGGAATGCAAATCTTCTTCGAATATTTTACAGTTGATGCAGTATGTATGACACTACCACTTTGTATTAAAGTACTAAGACTTTGGGCCCCCCGAGACGAGCTCGGGGACTGCCCTTTTTTGTTATCTGTATGATAAGAATTATGCCTCTGAGTACATTACTTTCATTACAAGCCGCTTGGCACCGGGCCAGACTAGTCGGCCCGGGGACTCGCCGCCTTGCGCTATGAGGAGCTTCCCGCAGTCAGACGAGTAGTGCGCGGTGCCCAATCCGCTTCCTGGGAAAGCCGCAGCTCACAGAGCGACTGTGAGGTGGGAAGGAGTGAGGAAGAACAGGCGCCCACACGAAAAATGGCTAAGGACCTAAAGCACGAATGTAGCGTAAGACGGCCTCCTGCATTTCTGAAACAAAAAGCCGACTCATGAGTAGCCGGCTCGCCGTCTTTATTAGCCTCTATCAAGGACGGCCGACTCTTGGGTAGTCGGCCTGTCGCTTTCTATCCGACTTGCTAAAGAAAACTCTAAACGGCCAAATACTTGCCTTCCCGAAGTAGCCAAGCACTTGACCCAGCGACAGTCTGCAGAGCGGCTGTCCGACTGGCAAGGCAGCGACTAACGGAAGACGACAAAGGGAAAAGCCTAAAGAGCAGTAAGCAAGGAAAGACGGAAATCAGATAAATATTTACATAGGCCCCTGGCCGAATCTTCGAATAGAAGTTCAAGATACACCCCGCGGGTGGAATTGTTCGAATCTAACAAAGTTTTCAAAAGATTACTAAGACAGACAAACAGAGGCGAAAAAGGCAGCCTAGGAGGCGGCATCTGGGATCGGAGGATCGGAGGAGATGGCGGTGTCAGGCACCAGGGGAGTCGGCTGGGTGGTCTCGGTTTGATCGCCTCCGGCGGCAGTCACCTTCTCTCGACGCGGCTCGTTGCTGGAGGCGCGGTCGAGCTGAGGATGGCCGCCTGCTCCATCCTCTGGCACCTCCGCCTCGCCTTCGTCCTCCGCCTCATCCTCCTCCTTGGTGCTCGAGTCGATCACCTCCGCCGAGTCCTCGCCATACTCCGGGTTCATCCCGAACCACTCTGGCGGCACTTCCTCGCCGCCTTCAGCCTGCTCGGGCACGAAGACACTGGTGTCCGTGTACTCGGCGATTGCCGCCGCATGCTCGATAAGGGCGCCCTCCACGGCCTCCAGCTCGGCCTGGGCTTCTGACCGGAACGCGGCCAGACGGTCCAGCTCCAGCCCTGGATACCACGCCTTGATGAACTCCAAGGCCAGGCGCGCTCCGGCCCGGGCCGAGGAGCCCTTCCAGGCCTCAAGACGGCCGGCAGCGACCTCCAGCCAGTCGGCAGTTCGGCTGGCGGTGCATAGAGCCAGCGAGCCTGGCCACAGGGCGGCAACCGCCTGGGCGCCGACACGCTGAAGCCGGCGCATCAGCCGGTGAGCCGGACGAAGACGGGCTTCAGTGCTCAGAAGCTGCTCATCGATGGTTCGGGGGGCATTAGCGGCGATCTCCTCACCGTTTGCCCTTCGCGCCTCACGACCAGCCTCGATGGCCAGAGGGACTGCCTGGGAGTGACCAAGGAAGAAGTCTGCCAAGACAAAAAAGAAGCAAGTCGAAAAATCAGAAGTCGGCCTGACACATGGTCGGAAGCCCAAAGAAACGAAAGAAACTTACCATCAACGATATCCTCGATCTCGTGGAAGCCGGAGGTCAGCATCGCCTCCCTGTCCGTCCAGGAGGAGGGCTCGCTCTCGAACTCGGCCAGGAGAGCGGCCTCCTTCTTCTCGGCCCCGTCCTGCGCCTTCTTGAGCAGCTCCTTCTGCTCGGCCAGCTGCGCCGCCAGCAGGTCGCGCTCCGCGGCAAGCTTGCCACACTCCTCCTCCTCCTTGGCACGACGGGCGGTATTGGCCTCGCCCAGCCGCTCCTGAAGAGCGGCGTTGGCTCCTGAAGAACGAAAGAAGAGACAAACAAGTCGTCAGCAAAGAAGATCGCCGGGAAGATCCGGCCCGACTGCTCAGCAGTCGGCCCAAATCTCGGGGACTACAGCCCGCGGGTGCGCTAGCGCGCCCCCGCGAAGAAGAAGAACTTACTCCGGCTTTCCGACAAGTCGGCAGCCCACTTGCTCAACTCCTCAACATTGCGGTTGAAGGCAGTGGCGCGGAGGTTGTGATACTCCTACAATAAGTCATTGAAGACAAAGTTAGTATTTGGAACTCGCCAGAGGGAGTTCCGAACCGCCTGCACAGCAGCCGGCCTGGAACTCGGGGACTACACCCAGTGGGTGCACTGGAGCGCCCCCACAGAGAAAAACTAGAATCAAAAAGGAAAAGAAACTTACTCGGATGGCCGTCCTTGCGGCCAGATGCGCTCTGGTGCAGGCTTGAAGGGTGTCGCCTTCGGCCCGCAGCTTCGCCTGGACTTCCAGAAGTGATTGATTCAGCGGCCCGGTGCCGCCTCCGCGCAACCACCTGGTGGGCGCGGCGCTTGTGGCCTTGGCGTCTAGGGTTGCCGAGCTGGCAGCACTGGTCTCCCGAGGTCGCGGCGCCGAGGTCGCTCTCTTAAGACGGCGGCGCACCGGCGAGGCGACTTGGAGAAGCAGCCGCGCCTCGGCCTCGTCCATGACCGGCGGCTCCGACGGACCCACCGGCTGTTTGCCGTGTGGTCTCCCAGACGGCGGTGGAGGCGGTGGTGGCGGCATGAGAGTGTCCGACATAGAAGCCTCACTGCTCTCCTTCTCCACGACGGGGTTCTCGGTGCCGGCCTCTCCGGTCTGCCCCGTGAACTCCGGAGGCGGCGGTGCAGACGACAGTGGGGGGACGAGCATCGCCGATCGGCAACGCGCGGCCTCCTCGGCACGTCGTCTCGCCGCAAGGGCGGCTTCGGCATCCTCCAGCTTCTTCTAGGTGGAGGCGGCCGCCCTGTCGGCCTCCACCTTCTCCAGACGTTCGGCCTCCTCCTCATGCTTCTCCCACGCATTTCGCTCCGTCGCCTCCCGGAGGTCGGCGGCGGGGTCGGCCCGCCAAGTATTGGCGGACGTCTCTGCCGACCCCATGACGGAGGGGACGGCGACTCTCTCAAGGGAAAGAGGGGCCCTGAAGAAGAATGGAGGGAGAATAAAAGAAGACTCGGACAAGATTCAACGAAGGAAAATAAAAAAGCGTAAAGACTTACACAGAGACTAGCGGCGGCCTTCTCACTTCCCTTCGGAAGTGGTTGGCCTTCGCGGCCGCCTCCTACCGTCTGGTCGCGGCGGCCTCCCCCTTTATCTTCTTCAAACTTGTCGCCAAGCGCACTTGGCCCGGCGTGACACCTCTTCAAACCGCCTTGGCCGGCGGAGGAACCGACCTTTGGCTGGTGGCGCGGGGTGACCTCCCCTTCGGCATCGTCATTAGGCCAGTCGGCGAAGGTGGCCGAGGGCCTGAAGTCACCTTCTGCCCCTTCTCCCCCGCCTTCGGCATCGGCTTCCATCGCCGCCGCCCCCAAGTCGGGGTCGTCGACGTCGCTCTCCGCACGATCGGGAACATACTCGCGGGGATGTCTCGTGGCGCCGGCTGAGGGCTGCATAACAGGATTCTAGCTCAGAAGAAACCGACAAGAGTCACAAGCCGGAGTCGGACACAAAGAAGACAAAACAATAGGGGGACGCGACTTACCACTGGTGGGGGGTTGTCGCGCGAGTACGGCTCCTTGCCGAACTTCCAGTCCTCCTCGAACTCGCAGTGCGCGATGTGGTTCACCAAGTTCGCCACCTCCTTGCGGGGCATCTCCTTGGTGCTCATCCGACTTGGGTCTCGGAGGCCGCTCATCTGACAGATCAGGTGAGGCCGGCCTTGGAGCGGGAGAACTCGGCGCGCCACGAAGGCGGCCAGCAAGTCGGCCCCGATGAGGCCCTCCGACTGCGTCAAGACTCAGAGTCACGCTACGGCGGCGGCTCCGGCGGGAGTCAGCGTCTTGACTCGGTGAGACCAGCTGGGGAGCCTCCCAGTTAGGGGGGCGGCGTTGTAAGGCGGCAGGTTGACTCAGTCGCCGTCGGAGGTGAGGTTCTTCACGTAGAAGTATGAGCGCTGCCACATCTTCACCGACTTGATCTGCGTGATGGGAGGAAGGGGGTTGTCGGCCATTGAGCGCCACACCGCAATGTAGGCGCCGCACTGAGCCAGCACGCCGACGACGTGCGTGCCGAGCTTAGAAGAGAAGAATTCTCCCCACAGCTCGATGGTGGGGAGAACGCTGAGGAAACCTTTGCATAGAGTGGCGAAGGCGGAGAGCAACACCACCGTATTTGGAGTGAGGTGGTGCGGTTGAAGGCTGTGGAACTCCAAGAACGAGCGGAAGAAGCCGCTCGCCGGCAGCCCCAGGCCGTGCATAAGGTGTGAGCGGAAGATGACCCGCTCGCCCTCCTCCGGCGCCGGCCGGATCTCCCCCTCCGGCGCGGCGCGGGCGCGCACGAGGTCCGCGCTGGGGAGACGGCGTGTCCGGCGGAGGAAATCGATGTGTTCCTCTTCTACCTCCGAGCCATCCCACACGCCGGAGCGCACGACGGGGGCCATGGCGGAGGAAGAGCTCATCGCCGTGGTGTGGAGTGCTCTTGCTCAACGGCGGAGGCAGGAGGGAGAGAAGGCAAGATGAGGCGGGGGAGCGGGGAAGAAGGGCGCGCGTGTTGTGCCGCTCC